>NC_045739.1:9677349-9681084 GCF_008692095.1 Etheostoma spectabile
GTATAATAAGCTGTAGTGAATGTCATTCATATGTATTCATAACTTTTGTATGAATCCTCAGAAATAAAATTTAATATTTATTATAGCTCTGTCTGATACTGGTCTGGTCATTTCTGTGATAATAATAAATATAAATAAACAAAAAACAGAGTTTTGTTTGATACTAAAGAACTGAGTTAAACAAATATTCAAGCATTCATTAAAATTATTTCCAAGAAACAGATTTGTGGGAATTGGCCCGGAGCCAGTTTGTTGATTTAAAGTCTTCATCAAGTGCCATTTTTCTGTCTGTATAACACAGACGTATTTCCTCAAGGCATCAACTTTATCAGTAGCCCATAGGCACATTGTAAAATCTTTTGCTGCTGTCAAACAGGTCGATGGAGAATTGTGTGTTATCTACATGGACATAATAACAGAAACTCCAATGCAATCTCATGCAACAACATCACAAACTACAACCTAAAAAATGAACTGAGATTTGAATTGACATCTCTGACTCTGAAACATTTGAAGGCTTCACATTGATGTTCTAAAGTTGATGCTTTTAAAGTGTGTCCAAGACAAGTTTACCGAATAGTAGAGCCAAATGGGCCGCTGTGTATTGCAGACAAAGCGAAATGTTTGGCGATTCAAAACAACTTTGTATCATTTACAGTCCATTAACTGTATTCATCGGAATCATTAATAGTTTGCCTTTAGGCCGTTCTGTGTCAATGACAGTTTAACAGTTTACAAATCCTTTCAAACACTGCATTAATGACAAATGTCTCCATTTTTTTCTCTGAGGTTTCTGGGTCACACATTAAAGTATCATCTGTGCTACTTATGTGCAATGAATGACAGGAACTGGAGCTATATCTTGATTTTTCTTTGCTGACATTGTGGGTAAGTCGTCAGTGTCTTTGCCTCTGAGAAAATGGGCTGCTGCTGTATAATGGAGACAGTGTGCCAGGTGTAGAGCAATGTCTCCCACCACAATTCATAAGTAGGAAGGTTAACAGGCCTCTAGCCACTTGGAAAAGCATAGCAGATGGAAAGGTCAGTTATAGGATAAATGTCGACATCTGTGTTTTAAGGAAATTAATATCAAGGTAACCGTGCCTGAGAATTAGAGGGCATTGAATATGAAGAACAAATACAGAGGAACTGTACGTAATTAAGAACTTCAGCTTTCAGGAGTGCAAATCACATGCACATTCTGATTAATAGCTCCAAAGATAATAGAATTGATGCCGGCCAGAAGGCATAAAAGAATCAAACTAAATATTTGAGAAGTGACTTGCATGCTTAAAAATAGTCAGGCAGCAAAAGGAATGGAAGGGCCTTCCAAGCCAAGGAGTGAGAAGAAGAAAAGGGATAGATCGATACACATTGCCTCAGTCATCTGGGCATCCAGCCCACAGTAATTCAGGTGCTGTCAAAGCATAATTGAAGAATGACGCACTGGGAGTATGTACACTGAGCCAAGAGATCAGGTTACTGCAAGTCTGTGGAGGCCTTTCAACAGGGAAGAATATGCAAGGCTTTGTTTTGTGCCAAAACCAATACAACCTCCAGAGAAAAGCATACTTTCACTAATGACTCATTTTCAAGTTACACAGTAGCGCTAATGAGATACTCCTACAGATGATCCCCTTCAGAGAGATACAGAAAGAGGTTACAAAGATACTACTGCAAAGAGATGTGTGGTGTGGGTGGGTGTGAGCAAATGGCTTTTTCTCAAATGGACAGATTTGGATCAGATGAGTGGTTAATGCGTTTTATGAATAAAGTGATTCCTCAGCCAGTGAAATGTGTTGTTGTCACCTTTTTCCTCCCCCACAGTGTAAACATGTTTGTCCACTCATCTAGATTCTGAAATAGGTGCAAGGAGGTAATCAAAAGCTAAAAATTGAAGTTTTATGTTTGTTGCATATTTACAAAATTGCAATATTTATGACAAATCAAAGGTGTTCTTGACACTTTTGGCTTCTATACAGCAGCACAAGAGAAACATGTGTATTAAGGTGTGGGAATGCTTTTACTGTCCAAATATCAGTTTGTACTTTCTGAAATGTTCCAAGTCAAATGTGTTTTATGGTGATCTTTTTACTCTCCCTGCCTGAAATTAAGGCAATGCTAATCATGAATGAGAATGCAAGAAGGTTATCGAAAGCTAAAGATTGTACCTTTGAGCAAGTAAAATGGTCAAGTTAAGTATAAGTCAGTCATGTTTTGTGCACAATGACCCCATTGTGCAGCATCATCAGAAATAATGTGCAATGTGAATTTTGCAGCAGTTTTGTGTTTGTTGCAGTCCTTGCATAGGAGCTCAGGCCTTTGCTGGTGGTTATGATGACCATCCTGCATCTTTGGTCACTGAGCATTTGGGTCAGTAGCACGCTTACAGCACACAAAAATTGTGCTGTGGAGAGGAAGAAAAAAGACTGGACCACCATGCTAGTCAATCTTCGTCTGTGTGAAATTTATAAAATCCAGCGGCCAGTCAGTCAACTGACATTATTGATCAAATGAAGGATCTATATAAGATACTATCACTCAAATAAACTGAGGATTGATAGGCATTTTTCACATTAGTAGGCTATTGGTATTTTTTTTTAAGCCTGGGATATGTATTATTCTGTGGGCTCTCTGCCCAAGACTCATCAGTCAGGGAAATGATGATCTGTGACAGCAATTATGTTAAAAAGGTGGACACATGTAAAGGTGCTGCAAACTGAAATCAATACACAAGGACTTTCATTACAAACAGACAACTAATCAATACTCAGGGAGCACTCCAGCTTCCAACAGTAAGTTTTACTCAACTTCCTGTGAGTCTCGAGAGGCAGTGGTCTGTTGCATTATTTAAATGCTACTGGTTAGTAAGGGCAAAGGTAAATAATTGATAGTTTTCCAGGTTGAATATACAGTGAGGCTAAGCAGGCCTTTTGCTGTACTGCACCCTCCTTGTGTGTGTGCAGTCAAAAACCTGCTTGCAACAGTAGGTGGAGCGACAATGTTAAATAATCTAACAGATTTACATTAACATGGAGCCGTTAAGGAAATAGTAACCGAGTCCTTATGTCCATATTCAAAGGTGGCGTTGAGTAAACAGCCAGTGCTGCATTTTAAACGGTTTAATCTGCTATGAAAATTGGGAAATTATTTATTTTTAGAATTAACTTTATTATTGGTGACGGAGAAAATTGTGCACGGTGACGCAAAAAACACGTCAGCTATTTCTTCTCTCTTTTTTTCCAGATAAAACTTAGACCAAACTTTCCCAACTATGAGTGAAAGTTATCCAAAGCTTAAAGTTAAACATAAACTCACTTATCCTGAATACATTTAAGTTGACTTTATCCCTTATCGCGTGCCCAGTCTCCCTTAACAAGAACTTACCCGGCCGGTGCTGATTCCTCTTCACTCTCATCCACTCAAAAGTTTTTCTGCTTACATCCATATAGGCTACGTTACAGTCCGAGCCAGCGGAACTCCCCGTGGTGGCGTGAATCTCGGGGCAATTTCGAGAGTAGATATGAATTTGCTCTGTAAGGGTCTCGACGCCTGATCGTAGCGTTTCGTTGTTATTTGACACGCAGAATCCGCGTCCCGGAGAGCCCTGCCCCTGCGCCCTGCACCGCCATGGGACACGGGACGAGAGGGGGCAGGCCAGTGTCGAGAAGCCCTCGAGAGTCTCACGCGAGGGAGGAGGGCTATCCAAAGTGGTACACAGAGCCAAACTGTTGG
>NC_045739.1:9681094-9693512 GCF_008692095.1 Etheostoma spectabile
GTACCGGGGATGTGGAGAATTAAATCCTGGGGCGACTTTCACATCCAGTTTCCCTTCCTCATCACGACTGCCGAGTTCAGGATGAGTCCTGCCATCCAGGTCTCGGTTTATGACCTCTTTTGCTCGGCAGAAGCCCACGAACAGAGGGCTACTCTCCCCTTCGGCCGTTAACTCTTGATAGGAAGTCATTATCACCTCTCCCCTGCATAATCATTGGACAGGGTTGCACTTCATGCCCGGCCTCTCATGCATCCAAGTAACGCATGGTCAGGCGGCTGGACGACCGTGGGGACATTCCTCAGAGGAGAAACAGCAGTCCCTGATTGATGGAGATGACGTGCCCTCCTGGTCTCGGCCAATAGCTGGACATCTCTGTCATCAGAGAGGACAACACTGATCAGACCGAGTTGAGAAACTCACTATAGGTCAAAATTTTAATGGTGTCCGAGCCCAAGGAGTTTCACCATGCAGCCACAGCAAAACTACAAAACGTATTTAAAGGCAGCGAGGAAGGTCATCATGATCAGCAGCCGCAGACACGGGGCCTTCATGGGCCTCTCACCTACTGTATGTAAACAGGTAGGCTATGATGTCAGACGTGTTTGTGTCACACACAAAGAAAGAGAGAAATACGTTTTGGGTCAAATTCTAGTATTTTGATTATTTTTCATGACAACAATGAACCCTTCTTTTTTCCAAAGGTAAATTAGCATAATATAAGCCTACATTGATGCAGCTAATGGATTATGCAAATTTGTCAAGGCTTCTTGAAAACCACTGGTCCTCTTTAGCAAAGGGCTTAGGTCATGTGAAAGGCACACTTAATGGGTTCAGAGGTCGTGACAGCTGGTATTTAGAAGTTCAGTGGCAGCAGATTTGTAATTAGCCTCGAACAAATACAGAAATGGCTCCGAGCAGAGATCAAGAAGTTGTAATTGTCAGACAGACATGTTCATCTCCAGGTTAAACTAGCTCCTCGGGTAGATGAGCTGCATGATCAATCCGCCAAAAAACAGAGCGTGTTCGTTTATACAAAGCCCAAAAATCAGTTCTTAGAACTGTGCTTTTCCCCCCTTCTCAACACATCTGTGTTTACTCAGTCATGAATCACCGTGTGATACTTTCCATGCATGTGCAAACAACGCTACATGCTGCTATTCAAACTTGTGACATAAACAAACAAAAACACTCCCATAGTACATGCACAGAAGAAGATGAATACACAAAACCCAGGACTGCACCTACACTACTCTAAAAACATGCAAATAATGCAACCGACCTATGTTTCACTCTACCAGCTGAAGGAGCACAGCAGCCCAGCGTTTTCACCTCAAGCACAGAAGTGAAATGTCAATGAGCTCCACAGTGCAGCAGAGGTTTTTTGTCTCCTAAAGTCTAGTGACCCACTTTCAAATACACACATCTGTGTATCGTTTAGCCTTTATACACTCAAACTAACCGGAATTATGCGCCAGTGTTAACGCATAATCTCAGGTTTGCCTAATTATTTTGCTTTCAATATGTATTGAATAGATATATAAATACAATTATTGAATTAAATAATTAGCAAGTATAATTATCAGTCCTGTTTCATGTGATTGGCTTAGTCGCTTTACAAAGTATCACTGAAGCTGGAGCCATGATGTCAAAATTATATTATTTGGAACTGGAAGTGGAATTATTTATGGTTCCTGTCCCTCTTTGCTTAGATCAGCCAAAACATCTAATCTAATAACGCATTAAAAGCCATGCCATGATAATAATAATAATAATAATAATAATAACAATAATAATAATAATAATAATAATAACAATAATAATAATAATAATAATAATAATAATAATAATGTTATTATTATGTTAATAATGATATTTAACCCAAACTTAAAACAATCTGCTGCTGTTCTTATCGTTTTATTGGAACACTATCTCCTTTGTCTTTTAAGTCTGCAGTAATTACAAAATAATTCAGCGTAATGAACAACTTCTAACTGCATTCTTACAACACAGAAATATGGTCCCAGCTGTGGGAGTTAATGGGATTCTACAGGCAGCGATGTGCTGAATGACTGAGTGCAATATATCCCTTCTCTCCATGCATTTGCAGGGTGCACTGATCCATCTTCATGTCAGCTCGGAGGTTACTCAGGGTTCATGCGCTAGCTTGTTTCTCTCCTCCACACTCAATAAATAAATCTCTGCAGCTTTCTGTTTACCGCCTGAATATAAATTTGTTTGCAGTCGATCGAAGACCTGTGCAGAGGTATTAGAAATTGTATTTCTGTAATGGCTTTCAGCAGAGGGAGGGGGAGGCGGGAAGGGGTTGCAGAGAGGGAGAAGACATCCTAACCAAAAAGAAGAGAAGGAAGAAGAAGAAGAAGAAGAAGAAGAAGAAGAAGAAGAAGAAGAAGAAGAAACTATTTTTGTATTTATTTTTTTAACGTAGCAGCCTCAGTCTAGTACAGCCCTTGGGCATATTCAAATTACATTTAAAACCACGTAACCTTTTTATCATGTAGAAAAAGAACACCAATCCATGTTTGTTCAGTGCCATATGCTTTATTAGCATATTGGAAGAGTTGTTCCACATCACTGCCCAGCACCTTTTATGCAACAGAAGTTATATTATCACATTTAGCACAAAAAAATAAGACATCTACAGCCAGGCTCCTTCCTCTGGACAGCTTGTATCCCCTAAACCAGACATTTTGAATGAGAAATACGCAAGAAAATAATCTCAAGTGAAATTGATCCACTTCTGAAATTGATTTGCCTCAAACCAAATTCTGCACCTCATCTACACACAGACCAGATATGTGTATATTCTGCCCCCAACCCTAAAAACATCCTCTTAAATTTCAGTGCAGTCGTTTCCCATCATGCTCTCTATTGTCTCTATTGTTTTGACTGGAGGTGAGGCAAACATGACAGCACTTGGGTGGCTGTGTCAGGAGGCAGGAGGAGGGAGAGTATTGACTGATGCTAATTTGTTTTGCGTCCATGCTCTGATGTGTGTCAATAGGCAGTCGAGGCCCTGGGATCAGCGTGGCCGTGCTCGGATTACCTCCGTGGTTTGAATTGAACCCTCATCCTGCTGCTGCTGACATGATGCTACATGGTCACCGCTGACACCAGACCCATGTCTAGCACTCCAACACTGTCAAGCCTCATTATATGTTAGCTCTTGACCCTCACAAGACGGGAATTAACCAGCGCTGACAGACAACTGTTATCAACAGCCAGAGAGGTCACTGCCATTAATGCAGTTCCAGGAGGGGAAGATGACAGCCATCTTTGCTATGTTTATGGAGCTTCGGCTCATCAATGTGGCATCATGATAGAGCTGTAATAAGACAAAGAGAAATAAATAGAGAGAAAGGGTCAGAGCAGGGCTGAGGCACAAACAGACAGATATCCAACTGTGGCACATTGACTGGTTGAAAGATGGCTATCTGTGTGATTGATGGGCATGTCTGTGTTTTTCAAATATTGACATTTTTGAAAAATAGTGATGTCAGAAGTGAGGTTTAGCTTAGTGTATACCCAGGTTGCATGCAATCCAGGGATAACCACTTGAAAACAATAAAATCCATTGACTCACGGTGTGAAATTCTAATAATTGTCCTTGCTTCGTAGTTGGTATAAAATATGTCACAGTACATGAACTGTAGTCATAAATCCTATGCAACTACAGTGCAAATGGCCAGGGACATTACAGATAATTGCATTCTGCACAGGCTCAACAGTGTGACAATGAAGCAATACCTTGCTAATATGAGGACTTTTCAACAATAGCCTGTAGTATGTACTGCAGCGCCTCACAGCTTCAGTGAGCCAAGAGGCTTCGAGTCGGCAGAATCCCAAACACCATGACAACAAGCCATCAGTCATCTTCCCCCCAAGCTGCTGCGCACACTTGTGTGTTTCCGGAGTTCTTACTGTGGGAAATGAGCAGGGTTAAACATGAAACAGGAGGAAATGTTCATCATTGCAGCACACTCTGTAATATTATGCTTCATACGGCATTGTTTTCGCTGCAGGGAAAGAGAAGGCATGTTTTTTTTTAAATGCTTTGCTTAAACATCCCCTGCTTGTTCACAATGTAGATCAGTAGTCTACTGTGCATGCTAATCATGGTTAATAGCAAAATGCTGATAGAAAAATGACACTGTATTAATAAAGCACTAATCTTGTGTTGAGGCTCAGGAAGGATTTTTCCTGCAGTCTTGAAAAGGAATGTCAACCGTGGAAAAGTTTGAAAGTTAAAAGTGTAGACAAATAAGGTATTGGATATTTACAATGTCCAAATATTAGTTTAATGTCTTTTATTCCCCATTAAGCAGCTTCAAGATTGTTAAAATCATCCTTTTGCACACTGTCTGACAGTGTCATATAATCTCTCAGCTCTCTGTTATATAAAGATTCAACCACAGGACTCCATGAATTTTATGGCGGCACATTCCATCAAATGGAAATATTCTATATGTCTGCATACACACTGCCCCCAAAAATCAGGCTGACATATTTTGTATTTTTTTTTTTAAACGTTGGCCTTTCCAGTAGAATTTAGAGTGAAGGTATCTGGGTTAGTACAACGTTTGGCTGCATGGCATGAGTTTGTAATGACTGGACCACTGTTGAATGACAGAAAAATGACATGGCTGTAATATTACTGTTTCAGAAAGGTTTAGATTTAACAACTTAGGTCCAACAAGGATTATTCACACAGTTTGTGCTGTGAAAGATAGTCTCCAGGACCTCAAACTAAAAACATACGCTGAATATTTACAACACCCAAACATCAACAGTCTGATATATTTAAATGCTGCAGATGTTATTATAATTCTTTTTTTTTCTTTTCTTTTGTGAAAACAGCCAAAAGAAAGTGTGCTATGACTGGATTCTGTTTGATAAAGCTGTTGGGTGTTAAATAATTCTTGTGTGATCAATAATGGTCAACATGTGACATTTAGCAGGGTGACTGTTGGGATTACAAGTTCATTCATTTAACTGGAGCTCTTCAGAGGGAGAAGTGAGCTCCAGCAGGTGACTCTGTCACTGTGCACATTGCCGCCACAGCTGAGACAGTTTCATCACCAACTTACCTTTTTATTGTCACCGATCATCCTTAACTGGGAAGCATTTAAAATGTCATTGATCTTGATAATGCTTTGCTGTAATATGACAGTAACAGTTGTATGAGATTCAGGAAGTCAAATTTCTAAGATTGATGAGTCGTAGCAGTTGAGTTATAATCCATCCACCTGAGTAATGCTCAGGCTCCGTTCCACATGAAGGAACAGACAAATAAATAAAACCCATAAAGGTGACACCGGAAATTGATACTTAACAATCATCTTGAGCAACAAGCACCTGGAGAGACTGGTGGGCAGCAGTTACTACTGTGGAGGAAAAAAGGCTCAGAAGGTTAATAGGTCATAAAAAGAACAAAATATCCTAAAGGCCAGGCATAAAAGTTCTGGGTTTTGCTCAACAGTGGACCGAAGTATTATATGTAACAGTCACACTACGAAAAGGTTTTCAAGTATGTTCATCGTACAAATCATTAAATGATTAAAAATAATGATTTAAAAGAAAACTTAAAAACTCAACTTGACCTTTTCTTCTGAATGTGTTGAGATTGTACACATACAGTACATTGTTCCATGAGATGCCATTTTATGGTTTCAGGTTTGATATCATGATGGGCAATTGTTGTATATTACTATAATCACTATGTCTTGAGGAGGATATCACTCTGTTTGTGCTCTGGTGAAGGTTTGTTTGCCAAAGCGTTGTGAATAAATAGATAAAACAAAGGCCACAGTATTGAAAGAGTTGTTTATTCCAGTTAATAAAATGTGTGTCAGTCATTGGCATTAATTAGTGGTGTAAATAAGTCAATTCATAGATTGTGGTGTAAGATGACAAAAACAGCTGATGAAGACCAAAGCCAAACAAACCCCAACATACTCTGGGAGAGAAATGGGTCCTCAATAGTGCTCAGATAGTGATGGAAACTCTTATTTAGCTCACCAGCCAATCAGAGAATAGACAGGCCTAACATACACACCAATAAGAGCAGATGCTGTCACATAGACAGCTGAGTAGACTCCTCTCTAATAAGGCTGCAGGTCCTGATTGTGTCCGTCCTGGGGTGCTCAAAGCCTTTGCCCCCCAGCTATGTGGAGTCCTTCACCATGTCTTCAACCTGAGCCTGAGTCTCCAAAGGGTCCCAATGCTGTAGAAGACTCGTTCCTGTGCCAAAGACACCACATCCCAGTGACTCCAAGGACTACAGACCCGTGGACTGACATTATGAAGACCCTGGAGAGATGGGTTCTGGAACAGCTGCGGCCCATTGTCAGACCTCTCCTGGACCCCCTGCAGTTTGCCTACCAACTGGGAGTTGAGGACATCATCATCTTCCTGCTCAACCACATGTGTGCCCGGACAAGCTGGTGAGCAGGGTGACGGTCATGTTTTCTGACTTCTCTAGTGCTTTCAACACCATCTGGCCAACCCTGCTGGGTAAGAAGCTGACAGCAATTTAGGTGGACCCCCCCTCGTGTCCTGGATTGTTGACTACCTGACAGGCAGACCACAGTATGTCTGACACCCAGTGTTGCGCCTGCAACACTGCGTGTCAGACAGCGTGGTCAGCAACACCGGGGCCCCGCAGGAGACTGTCCTCTCTCCCTTCCTCTTTACCATCTACACCAAAGACTTCAACTACCACACAGAGTCCTGCCATCTTCAGAAGTTTTCGGATGACTCTGCTGTGGTTGGATGTATCAGCAAGGGTGACAAGACGGAGTACAGATCTGTTGTGGGAGACTTTGTCACATGGTGTGAGCAGCACCATCTACAGCTCAACTTGACAAAGACTAAGGCGCTGGTTGCTGATCTAAGGAGAGCCAAGTCACCAGTGAGCCCTGTTTCCATCCAGGGGGGCAGTGTGAACATTGTGGAGGACTACAAATACCTGGGAGTCCACTTGGACAATAAACTGGACTGGGCCAAGAACACTCAAGCTCTACAGAAAGGGCCAAAGCTGTCTCTATTTTGAGGAGGTTGAGGTTCTTCAACATTGTAGGACGATGTTGAGGATGTTTTATAAGTTGTGGTCGGCCAGTGCTATCCCGTTTTCAGTTGCATGCTGGGGCAACAGGCTGAGGGTAGCAGGCGCTAACAAACTGATCGCAAGGCCAGTGACGTGTGGGGGGGGAGCGGACTCTCTGTCGGTGGTGTCCGAGAAGAGGATGCTGTCAAACTATGTCACTTGGACAATGTCTCCGCCCACTCATGTGGCTGCTCAAACACAGGAGCACTTTCAGTCAAGACTTATTCCCCCAAAATGCACCACAGAGCGCCATAGGAAGTCATTCCTACCTGTGGCCATCAAACTTTATAACTCCTCCCTGTAAGTGTCTGACACACAGACACTTAGTAGTTAGTTTTAAACTGGACAATATCTGTTTTCTGCAATAACACCGGCTTAAATTATAATGCACAATACTGCTTCTGCTACTACTTATTCATAATTACAGTTCACCTTACAATTCCTTAATTATGTAAATACCGTCTCATAAAATTCCTTTAACTATGTAAATGCCGCACATAGCCACACTCCTTATATTGCTTTATTTATATTTCTACTCTGATATTTATGTACTTCTTGCAACTGTAACACAGAATTTCCCTTTGGGGCTCAATAAAGTATTTTTGATTTTGATTCTGATTATTTCATCCGGCAGAAATCCTCATACAATGAGTGGAATTACCACATACCGGTAATAACATAATACTCCAGTAGAACTATGATAGTAACATGATGAGTTTCAGGCTCTACATTTGTTGAATGCAGGAGCAAATGCTTTGAAAGATACTTAAAGTAGCATGTCTTGTTTTCATGGCAGCTTAAGAAAAGTCTTGATGCATAGAACATTTTTCAAGTCTAACCTCAAAATCAGTTTCATAACAGCTGCAAATGGGACAGTGGTACATCAGTCACTGTAAAGGACATAATGCAAACATTTCAAAATTAATGATGGACCGTAACCAAAGCTGGTTTCATGGCACCACGGCTGGCATCATTCATCACTTCAAAGTTCCACTTAATGCCTTGCTGTAGTCAGATCAAAGCGCAGAATTTATTTTAAACGTAAAGATTTGGGGCTTTGTAGATCCCCCCTGAAAACAGATGCCATCAAACTGGGGTCAAGTGAGTAAAAAGGAAATAATGACTTTAGTTGCTAAGTAGGAGCCACACAATGTGAGAACAACTGGCTAACTTAATGCTGAAATGGACAGTTCCCCTTGCAGTAGGGCCCTTAAGGGGGGCTTTCCTTGACCCTTGGGGATCCTCCTTGACCCCATCCACAGAATTACTGCACTCCAGTGCGTGGCTCCTCCTGGCTTTTAGCGTCTGGAAGGAGAATGTGGTTAGGAACCAGAGGTAAAGTTCTTATTGAGCCTCGGCACCATTAACGCCATAAATCACCCAGCACATGCAAGAATCTCAGGAATTTAACACGGTCTGCTTCTTCCTCTTCACAACCGCCCCTCTTGCTCTCTTTGTAGGCGAACATATTTAAAAAAGGAGATTTTTTTTTTGCTTTGCCTTTTTCTCTCACTTGCCTTTATTACTTTTCTCTTAAATTACCCAGCTGTCACCACCTCTTTGATGCAGATGTGGTGTAGACCTCATTTTATTTTATTCAAAATTTCCACCGAGTTATAGCTGTTATATAGCTCCCCTGAGACCTACTGAGACCTGCTGAAAATGGTGTCACATATTTACCAAATGACAGCTGATCCACTGACTGATTAGCTAATGTATTAGAAGCAGGAAGTAATTCTATCCAGTACCACCAGGGGATCAGCTTCCTCATTTCATAGCTGTCAGAAGTCCTCCGTGACAGCTCATTTACTGCACGACCACTGATAGAAAACTGTGAGCATGTCCAAAACAATGTGGGAAATTTTGTTAGGATTATTGATACTCAGGCTCACACTATCAAGTAAGAGGAGGTTCACTCCTTCATCGTGTAAGTTGCTGTCTATGTTTGACTTGTAAAACTGTCGAGACCCAAGAGAAACTGTGACCCACTTCTGTCAAATGAACACATAATTCCCGCATGCGTAATTTAGCTCAGCAAGAGTTGAAATTATGAAATCCAAAATAGCAAAAGAACAGTGTTTCCATGACATTGTTTACATTTAAGACTCCACTTGTCAAAATGACACAGTGGATGCTGTTAAAAAGCAAAGTTATTCTTGAAAAATAAAATGTTGTAATTAGTGATTGAACCTCATCGGTCTGTTGTGGCCTAGGCTTCTGGAAGGGCTTCTAAGCTACACAACTAACATGCCCCCTGAGAGGGAGGCCAGCCCCAACTTGCAGCACTACAATCTGGCAATTGAAAAAAAAGGCAAGGCTTGGGAAGGAGGAGGCAAGAGCTCTTGTCATAGTGCCCAGTGGGTTCAGAGCTTGGGTTGGAGTGCTGGATAAACTGCCTTGTCTCAGTGATTAATGGTGAGGGACTTGTAGGCAGGAGCGAGGGAGAGGCTTATGTGGCAAGATTGTGCAACTTAAATGCACAGTACTGTAGAGTTTTCAATGAATCTAAAGCATGCCTTAATTTGATTACAGAATCTTTCCGGTTCTTTTCCCCATTTGGGATCTAATCCAGGAACCTTAATCATGAAATACTGCTGAAAATAAATGTAACTCTAATCAGCGATGAATAGGGTAAACATTGCACAAGAGCTACGGTTTTCCCAAATGCATTTATTAAGCATGTTCAGTATGACATCTCAATTAATCAAGAACTGTATCAAAGACTTGCCGTATCCTTTAATGGCTTTAACAAAAAATATAACATTATTCGATATGAACATTATTCTGCCCATTTCACAGTTAAAACATTTTACACAAATGACCTGTTATTTACAGTAGATAATGAAAAAGGAGGGTCAAATCTGACACTAAGAAAATGTAACAACCACTTGGCTATTGTCTGACAATAAAGGGAAATAGAAAAATCACTTATAACATGATTCCCACATGCATTATACATGCAACAACAATATAAATGCAAACAGCCGCAAAATTACAGCGAAACATGTAATTATTAATCGCTCGGATGTCTTGTGCATGCCGTGTGCGTACAGTACGAGCAGCAAGTTTGACCTGTAGTCTTCAGTCACCGCGCCTGAGAAACACAAATGATATCACTGTAGCTCTCCTTTAATTAAGATATGTTCATATAGTTTAATTAAAAGGTTTCATGAATGGTGAACGGGTGTATTAAGGGGATTTCCACCCAGGGAGGCTAATAAGACATCCTCCAGTCTTTCATAAGTAAGTGAAAGTGAATGTATCATTGAGATTTTGATGGGCACAGGAGGGATCGCCATTATGGGGCCCTAGGGCCAGTTTGAAATGCCAGAAGGATGACGACTATCTGCGCCTGTACAGGAAGGTGGAGGACCATTTGCAACAGACGGAAGTATGCAGCTCAGATGGGGCAGGTCTGGGGGTTGAATACACTGACCACTGCTGGTGTCACTATGAACACCAAAAAGAGAGGACATAGGAGCATAATCCATGAAGGGCAGCTCTGAGGAGGAAGTTTCAACAACACATGCACCTGAAAACCTTAGGTTGTCCGCACATGAGCTTGAGCTGAGGGAAGGGTTGCAGGGAGACCACTGGGACAAACTTGCCACCTTCCCATACTTGTGCTCCTTCTTGTACCTCATCCTGCGGTTCTGAAACCAAATCTTGACCTGGCGATCTGTGAGCTGCAGCCCGGCCGCCATCTCCAGCCTCCGAGGACGACACAGGTAAGGGCTGAAGTGGAACTCCTTCTCCAGCTCCAGCAGCTGGCTGTTGGTGAAGGCTGCTCTCTCCCTCCTGACACTGAATCTTCTTCTGCCTGACAGACCCACCGCTACACCACTGCTGACTGATGCAGAAGGAAGCACATAAAGAAGAGAGGGTCTTAAAAGTCACATTTTAAACAAGTCTATCCTGAAATGTATACCCTCCACAGAAGGACTTCAAGTGCCGGTAAGGCCCATGTTAATCCTCAGACAATCAACCTGGGACAAAGTAGGGCCCTCAGCTCTTCCTCGTATTCAGTCATGCTTGAGACACTATACAAGACTGGCTGTCTACTGTGTCATGTGTTCAGGGAAAGTTACCTCCCGAAGAACCAGTCTGGGGGAAACATCTGACGCCACTACGGCACCCTGACAGGCCACATTAATCACAGCTACACACGGAAGCAGACCTGTCAAATCCCCATCTCAGTCACTTAAAAGGTACCTTGGGACTACCACTGAAAATAACCACCATTAGAGATTCCATTTTGACATGTATATGAACAATACGAGGGCCCTGTTGATTACAACATAACACACAAGGGTTAATGGATACCTAACAAGCTAACCTGATAAGGCCTGTAGTGACCTTAGAGAGAAAAGCTCTCTGCTTAACACACTGGGAGCTTCCTTGTTGTATGCTAGCTTGTTTGTGGCATCAAGATGGTGATGATTCTCTATTCTATTATTGATATTCTTTATCTCAATATTTTTCTATTTTCAAGTGAGCATATTGGTGAATCATATAAGCAATAAAAATGTGTATTTGTTGTTTGAACGTGTACTTTTGTTTTATACATTTAATATTGTTTTGTTGTTATAAAATTAATTACATTTCTGAAATCCTAGTCTTTCTTTTTTATTAAACATACTGAGACACTACAGTTATTGAAGAAAAGCTTATCAGTTGCAAATGTGTAGTATAGTCTACTCACTGCAGCTGTTGAACATTATATATTATGTGTTCTTCTGGGTCATGTGCTAAACACGACCCAGAAGAACACATATGAGCAAGACACTGATATTTGTTTAACTGTGTTTAAGTGCCTAAACATCTGATGGTTGTACTTTTGTGCATGACAAATGATACAGGTGACACATTCTAGTAATACCTAGTGAGACTTGTGCTTGCTCTGTTTGTACATTTGTTTTCAAGTAAACTGTGTCTTTAGTTGCAGCATGCACAAAGTCTGACAGCTGAGGTCAGATATCAGTTGAACACTCAACGCACACATGAGGGAAATGCTCATTAAATTAAATAATTCACCCCATCGGAGCAGCTAATGGACACTCATAGCTTTAAAAGTGAAAGATAATTTTATAAATGTTTATATTAATGTTAGAGACTATGACAAAAGTGATATCTGTGTGCATTTATTAGTTATAATTATTATTATTATTAGTGTCTCATTTATATTTATTTTTCTTGTCTGTTTTGTCCTAGTGTGAAGGACATGGATTATGAACAACGAGATTTATGCATGACATATATTTACACTGTTTTTGCTATATATATATATATATATAT
>NC_045739.1:9693522-9764231 GCF_008692095.1 Etheostoma spectabile
ATATATATATATGTATATATGTATTGTATATATGATCAAAACGAATGCAACAAAATAGATATTTATATAAATAAGTGAAAGATAAAATGTAAAACCAGAGTTACCAGATTGTTCAGAGTCAGTTGTCCGTTGATTCATCCAGGGAAAGATGACTCCTGAGCGGCAGATGGTGAGTAGACTGCAGCCCCTGCTCTTGATTTCCAGCTTTCCCTTGGCATGGCAGTGAACCGGAGGCTCCAGTGGGCTCTGACACTGTTCACCTGGGTTCAACCTGCAACTGACATGAGCAGAGGAAGTCATGTTTTGCAGATTAAGTTCAGCTTCTTGGCCTCCACCTCCTCCTTCTTTATTGTATCCCGCGCATAGTTTTGGCACTTGTCCAGAGCTTATAGTAAAACTGTTGCCATGCAGCTGCAGTGGGAGGGCAGACTGCTGGGGGTGCATGGACCCAGCTCATCAAACTGTCTCAAATAAAACCAGGAATCCCTCAGCAGTAGTAAATACTGGGACTTCTGTCTGTCTAATATCCGTTCACAATTAAACTGAATGTATTAAAGCATGCAGGGAAAGGCACTTGGACTAACCATGTGGAACATTTGAATAATATTTACCAGAAGGGTGCCGTAGTCACGTGCAACTGTCCTCCAATGGTGGAGCTCTGGAGTTGCAAAGTAATCCGCTGGCAACTTGGGGCGCCCGAAGAAGCTTCTGCGATATTTCTTCAGACAACATTGAGCAGACTGCGTTTATTTACCTATAGGGATACAAAACAAACATATAAAGGAATATCAATAGACGCCAACAAATGTGTAATCAGTGTGTGTGTGTATGTGAATGTGTGTGTGCGTGGGTGCGTGAGAGAGAGGGGAACTTGTGTTTATACGGAGAGAATGAAACATGGCAGAGAGGGGGAGACAGACAGAGATGACATTGTTCGGTGAGGAACGTCTCATTAGAAGATTAGTTGATTTCTTGTAATATTCTAAATCTTTTGACAGGACTTTTTCATTAAAAAGAACCGACGCGTGCAACTGCACTTTTTTTTTTTAGTAAGAGATACAGCGTGAGGACTTCCTGCTACAGTAGGATATGTCTATGACCTGGAATATTATAGGCTAATGGATACTAACGCGTTATCGACCACAACTCGTTTTTTAGCTAAAGAATTTTTAATAAGTAAAATGCCTAAAAATAAATTGTATTTTTCTCCAATTAGCCTAAACATAAGGATTCAATACATTTATTCCCGTATTTTCATGGATTTAGCTGCTATAACAGTAGACATTCTGCAGTAAGGCTGTTTTTGTCTGCAACAAAAAATAATTCCGATTATTTTGTATAATTTAGTTTGCAACTAATTTAACTGCCCAGTATAAATCGGCGGGCTTTTCCTTTAAATAACAGCATATGCTTCTAACTGTCGGAGTGGAAGTGTAGCTTTGGCTTAATAGGATTCACGGGGAGTGGTCAAACAAAGGCTTGACAGTCATTGCCACACAAAGACAAAGGAGGCAATCATTGGAGATTTCTTTTTCAGCGCATTTGCATTAATCAGGCATCACTGTACAGTATCAAGTGTCCTTGTCTGTGGCTCTGAGGCAACAGTCAAACACTGTGCAGGTTTTGGATGGTAAACATCCGGCTTGCTGCACGGCTGGATGGACAAAAGAGCAGGGGGAGATGTTCAGCTGAGCCCTTATGTGCGCCTTGCAGTTACAACATAGAACACAAATACAAAACACCAGGAACTTGGGAAATATAGTTATTCAGGTGCAAAGCACTTAAGTAAAATATGAATGTTGCAACTTCATTTAAAACCCCCATAATAAATATTTTTAGGGAATTATTTGGGATAAATGCTACATCAAGTGTGGCCTAACTGAGTTACACTTTGGAGAAAAAAAAATCTCATATACCATGATTGCTTAATTTCAACACAGCACAATATATGCAAAGTGGATAAATAGCCTAACTAGACTAATGAAGCCATCACATATTTTAAATAGTGCACCCAAAAGCATTTTTCAAAACGAGAGGGTTCTGCATATCTTGTGTGTATCAATCTTAGTTGAAGCAGGCTTTGGTTGGATATAAGTTCCTTCTGGTGTTTCACTACAACAAAGCTGTTGAGAAAACCCTCTTTAGATGTCTCTCAGCGGTGATGGATTATGCGCTCAGTGTTGCATGGCTTGGATGAAGAGGAGCCTTCCCCCTTTTTACGTTTCACCCCTGCTGCCACCATCACTGAGCATTTTACCTGAACCTCCACAGTGGAGTCACGTCCTTGAAGTTTTTTTTTTTTTTTTTTGCAGTTGTAAATTAAATATTTAAGTCTTATATAGTATTTAAGAAATTCTGTCCAGTTCGGATCAAGAACACAATACCACTCATATGTCTTTTTATATAACCATGATCAACAGAATGACTGTTACAAGATGTTATTGTGGATCATAGTTCAATTGTAAATGTCTAAACTTGTTAAACGTTTAGACTTAGACTTAGACTTAGACTTCTCTTTATTGATCCTTTTGGGATGACTCCCGCAAGGAAATTGAAAATTCCAGCACCAGTTTTAGCAAGAAAAAACAAAAAAAAACAAAAAACAAATTAAAAAATAGATTAAAGAAAAGAAAAGACAGTATACCTTGGAGAACTGATTTTTATTTGGAGCTGAAAACAGCTTTATCTTTTCATTATATCCAGTAAAATGGCAGTTAAGTGCTAAATGTCTTTTTTGGTTTAGAAATAAGTTTTTTTAGGTAATGAAATAGAGATACATTAAATAGAGATTTAAATATATTGACATTTGCTTGTATGTAGTCTATACCAAAATCCATCAACAATAATAGTTATTATTTTATTATGTATCATGTATTATTATTAATAACAGGCGAATTAGGCCGTATACATCAGCACTGACTGAAATAGGGTATGTAATTAAATTCGTTTTGTTTTCCTTACCTCACACCCTTGAACACACTCTCTGAATTGGAGATAGGATCTATGATATACTAGCTCAGCAAGACCATAATTTAGCTCCTCCGCGCCTCCGCCACAATTCTCCGTGAACTCTGTTTGAACCGCCTCAGTGGCAATAAATCATTTTTCTCTCTCACACAAAAGCGCGCCGGTCGCTCTGGGTGTCAACCCTTTTACAATTCCTCCTTACTTTCTGCGCTCTCTCGCCTGCTGACACAAACAACCGAGGGAATCGTCGATAAACTTTTATTTTTCATACCAATAACTTACATGGGAAATGGTCCTTGGGAATGGGGAGTATCTGCAAACGCTCACATGCGGGGGGGAATCAGCAGAATACAACACAATTATTCTATTTTTTATTTTATTTTCCCCATGTAATATATATTCCGTACTCTCAAAAAGCATAATTTTTTTTAGGAGCTCAACGAATGCACGGATCAGTTAATGTAGCTACTTTCAGGGAACAGAGCTGGGCAGATAAGAGGGGACTGAGAGAGAGCTGGGGAGAAGACGTTAATGGGCAGAGGATGCTGTCGGTTAAAACGGTGCATACAAATGGCGCTGTCTTGGTAGAGCAAGGAGAAGATTTATGGGCTCCGTGCCCTATATTGCTGTAAACAATGCAGGGTGAAATAAAAAAAGACTAGATTTTGCAGACTTTACTTCATACGTGAGGAAAAGACACACGTTGTCAGTTTCCTAAACAAGTCCTGACTTAAGCATAAGCATGCGCATTAACAGAGTATTAATTTGGGCCTGTTTAAAGCACAACTTACTGTCTGTGGAGAGTGCACACAAACATAAATCCTGGGGGGGGGAATGTGAGGATTTTCAGAATATCCATACCCTTAAAAGACAACAATGCTGCAGCATTATAAACAAACATATTTTCCCTATGAAATCTGAGGTACAGGGTGTAAGTGTTGACAGCCTACTACAGCCCTAAGTTTGGTTGCTTCTCAACTGAAAATGTAATGAAAATCTATGCCTGTTTTTCAAAATTTGTTCTAAATAAAAACATTTGACATAATCAGAAAATATTATATCTGTAAATATGTATAGCAATAATTTAAGGTATGTAAATCAAGAGAGTGATGGCAAGTTCCAATCCTGCATTTTAAATTCTGGCAGTGAATTTAACATTACATTTTCTGATGCATCTTATGCACCAATGTGTATATAACAATGTAACTCCAAATGCTGCAGCAGCTGTCCTCAGAGTGCTCAGTGCTTAAAGTATTAGATGACTGCTGTATGAATGCAACTGGTGGCCACACAAATACACAGGAGAATCATTTTCAGAGAGCAAATCAAATAAAAAGCGCATTTTCACTTAACCTATACATAATTGTAAATCTATAGTCTCAGAATCCCATATTCAGATCACTTGTGCTAATGAAAAGTGAATAACACATTCATAACTCAATTTAGTGACGGTCTGGGCCCCCAGTGGGAAAATGACTGTAATTTCTAAGGTCCTCAACGATGCAGCAAATAGGCTAATGAAAAATTTCTCAGGGAGGCGTTATGATGACATAAAGTATTACTGGCAAGTTTACCCAGGCCATCATTTTCTGTATGATGTGATGTTGGGAGTCTACAGTGTGATATCAGAGTGTTGATCAAAGCTGCTTTGTCGTCCCCCTGCTTGAAATGTTTGCCAGCACTAACAGTAAATCATTTTAACATGTCTGGTTGAGTTTTAAAATCTAGTTTTATGTAAACTCTATTATATGTACACACACACACACTCACACACACACACACACTCACATAAAGAAAAGACATGGTACATCTGCTCCCTAGAGTGAACGGATGGGAGAGAGATTTACGGATTTATGACACACCCACTGCTGGTCAATGCGAGAGAGCCTCTCTGTCCCTGGAAGATTGCAGCGTGACCCCTGTTTCAACTCTCAGTCTTTATGCAACTGCCATGGCTGCCGTTTAAACACACTACACCATAACAATACTCTGGCCACGGACCTTTCCTCATAAACCAAAGTTGTTGAAGAAGACGTGCACCTGAGACGAGTAGGGGGAGAAAATGACAAAATAATAGCAGGCAATAATCCACACAACGGACACAACAGCTGATTATTTTTGTGTCGTATTTGCCTCTTGTTCAAACATTTCGAATGTTTGTGTAAAGTTTTTATATGTGTGAGAGCGAGAGTCCTCGACGGAGGTGCTCATAAATCACAGGGAGCCTGCAGCGGTGCAATGCGAGCTGAAAATCATGTGTGATTCAACAGTCTCGAGTCAGAAAAGAAACCGGTTAGGGCTGCTTAAGTGTTGAGGAATTTAAACACTGATTTTTGACCACGTGAAATACACGATATTCCTGCGAGCTGCAAACATAGTTTATTTTAAACTATAAATAGCTCTGATTTAAACAAAAAAAGATACAAGATTAAACTAAGTCACGGTTTTATTCTATTTATGTATCTTCTGACAATTACATAACTTTGAAGTTAAACAATTTGAAGAATTATTTCAGATTTTGTGTAAAGCATGTGTGCGCTTTTATAGCCTTAAATATTATGACAAGTGTTAGTGTAAATATCGAGAGAAGTCTGTGCGTACTAGGCCAGTGTTTAATAAAACCCAAGACAAAACTGATTGATGACTGACAAACGGCACGAGCTTTTGTTTAAATAATCATTTTAAATCACCCATTCTGTTTATTCTCTTAATAAATTTAGCAGGGCCTTACACGGCTGTGTTAATTAATTCCTTGGCTTGGTCAACGAAAAGTCCAGAAAAGCAAATCTCGGCAATTCATGCCTCATGTACAAATCTTCAATTACAAGAACTCAAACATCCCGCAATTGTTCAGGGTGCAATTTGATCTTCACCTGTAGCCTCGTACACACAAGGAGGAGGCTGAATGATCACTCACAAATGAAAGACACTCAGAGTAGTTGTTTGGGTTTCAGTGTCAGCTGTTTATCTTAGAAGGCATGCTGTCGAATATTTTCCCCTAAGCGCTGAATATTTGGTCCTGGCCACACAAGAGAAGCCAGACGTTTATTGCTCAATGCATCCAAATAAGAATATTAGGATAAATTCAAGACTGCTCGCAAAAAGAAGTGAGCTTTTCCAAATAAAGTAGCAGAAAACAGTTAAAACGATATCAAGGAAGTAGCTCACATTTAATGTTTGTTACAACAATAATACATCTGGAGCATAAAGCAAAACTGGGGCAAAAAAAAAATTACAAGTTGCATTCTGTCTCATTTGAAGAAATATTATGTGGGAAATAAAAGTTTGAGGGAAGAGTGGAGTGTCAGTGGAAAGTTGGCAAGGTTTTTCTAGCTACAAACTTGAAGGTCCCTGTCCATAAACTAATCACAATGACCAACTGTCCCAGTACTGTCAGAAACACTAGCTATAATTGGCAGCTTGCTTTTGAGTGGAAGCACTAACCCGAGGCCAGTTATTCTCTCAAGTCACAGAAGTCATATTATGGCAGACTATTTTTACTACCTTCTGTTTTTGAAGACTTTGGGGAATGTAATTAATCCCTGGGATGTGTGACACTTTTAAAGCTTGACACTAATTTTAATGAAATTGTAATTTATCAGCTTAATTAGAGGGTATGATATAAAAATGCCTGGGATATAAATGTACAATAATTTCTCCTTTTTCACCGTACAGGCTCGTTAAAGCTTAAAACACAAAGGTTTAGATTCACGCATTTCTTTCATAATCTCTCAGAATATTGCAACCATGTGTACTTCTGTTACCATTAACTGCGGTGAAAGTTACCACCAACTGTTGCCAGCTCGGTTTCAGATGCTCCAAAGCAGGCGCATGTTTACAAGTCCTGCATATCTGTTGGATGCGGAGGAGAGCATTTGTCCGAGAGTTCAACACTGTCCTGGGTCACTCTGATTAACGAAGGGAGCAACACATTCAGTGATGCCCCGCCGCCGTGTGTCTATTCACACAATGCAGAAAAATCCACAAAGAAAGCTGAGGCCAAGGGTGACCAGTGAGGGGGCACAGAGAAGGTACACGTATGGAGAGTGAGTCAGGTCACAGGGTTGGGGAGGTCGGCTATCCAGACTGAAATGAGCCTAATGGGACAGAAAATGTGTCCTCGAGGTGAACTCGGTCTTCTCCCACTTCGCCCCTAAACTTCAATAAAGTACCTTTTCAGCCTCGCGACATGGAGGCGACAGGGCCTAGAAAGGGATTGGAGGGATGCTGCGACTGTGGAGAGCACATTCATTTCTCTCAACTGTCCAGCAACATAAAGGCTTCTGGATTCATTTTTCAGCGCCGTCTCACCACCATTCTAGTGTCTTTCCAAAAGCCACGTCCAAAAGGCAGATGTTAACCGCACTGGTCCAGTTGAAGTGCTTTATCTAAACTCAAGCGTTTGGGAATAATGGTAAAGGATACGGCCTGGTACATCATATTTGGTTGGATTAAAACTGGCTGTTGTCAGATCTGTTTTCCAAAACATAACACAAAGCTCTGTAGTGAGAGATTGATGATGGTGAATACCTCTTCCCTTTGTGCTCCTTTGCCCCCCACTACGCGAGGCATTTTATAAGGCCTATTCATGTCACATTTCAACAATTTATCAAATTCTTGCGCGTCTTTGGGTTTAAGTCATGTTTAAACTGAAATCCTTCTGCACAGATCTGTCCAAAAAACTAAAAAAAAGATGAATGCATCTTTGTGAGGGAAAAAAATTGCAAGACACTTCAGTTGAGAGATGCAGTTTGAGTGATATTTTGTAAAATGGTTGTATAATTCCAGCAGGTTTACAGTCGTGTGTTGGTCCTCCTGTGGACTGTGACGTTGCACTGCGACGCGCCGTTTTTTGAAATTGTATTTTTTTTTTTTTTTTTATTCTCGCGAGCTGCTGCATACTCTGGAGGTAAAGTACCCACTGGGGAGAGAGCATGTACATATGGCAAAGTGTTTATACAAGCTTCACAGTGAACACAAGAAAACATCAGCATTCCTTTCTTTATAGTCAGGGCACTGCTACAGAGCCTGATAACAAAGGTCAGCTCCCCAACAACAGCATTATATTGAATCTATCTGCAACTCACGACATTATTTTATTTTATATTTTATTTTCTTCACATTTGAAAACTCAGCCGCATGGCGCAGTGGACTATAGAAAAAGCAGGGCTACTACTTGGCTTACAAAATGAATAAGAATATTTCCACAACAATGCATAATCTAACAAATGTCGTCTAAGTTGAACGCATGCAGCTTTGTGTTCAAGTCAGGACGAAGGAAGCACTGGCAGAGGCAGTGCAGAGTGGAGGGCCTCAGTGGCTTCTCTCAACCCTTAATTGAATCCCCTTCAGACTGATGAGGTTGCACATAATGTACAGCATAAACTATTTCATTTTTTAGAAATAACTTCAGTCCATTATAATTAGGCTTTAAAACACACAGTCATTCTTTCTCTCTCTCTCAAACACACACACAACACACACACACACACACACACACACACACACACACACACACACACACACACACACACACACACACACACACCAGACACACACACACACACACACACACACACACACACACACACAGAGTACACATTGGTAATTTAAAGTCGCAAGAATGAGCTGCATGACTTACAAACACATTTTGAAAACACAGTGATTCTTGTTTCCCTCACGAAATGTTCAAGTATTCACACATCTGTACAATTTTTAAGGTGATCCCTCCAAAAGAAAGACCAAAAACAATAGCAGACCTCATCTTGCCTAAATAATGTTCGACCAAACGTATATAAAACTAGTAGACACTCACTGTTTTATTGACCAATATGATTAGCACAAGTACACTACACTCCGTTTATTGCATTTCACAATAATCTGCTTTTTAACGGTCTAAACACAACATCAACACCACAAAACTAAATTGTAAATCAAAATCCTGTTTCAGAAATACACGAGGTAATTCACACATTATCCAAAACAAACAAGTTCAAGATCAATGGTGTGTTCCAGCTTTTTTTTTTATACCAAAAATAACTATTATTATATTGATTTCCTTCCAGTGTTGTTTGAAATAAATAGATTGTGCATTTCACCTTGGGCAGCAGGGCAAAAGAATGGCCCACAATAACATTTTGATAAAATGTATATTTTTTCTCCTTTTTTTTCTCCTTCATATTAATAAAAAACATCATTTAAATTGAGCTTTAAATAAATTAAACCCTGTGTCACGTAAAAATAACTCATCGGTATTCGCAGTAATCCATGCTATATAACATGCATTTTATATAACTTTGGACTTAAAGGAAACCGCACAAGATAGCTACGAAAACAAAATATATAATTGTTCTATAAATAACCAGTTCTTTTTCCACCCCCGATCGTGGTTTTATAACCTGGTAATATCCTCGCCATGCTGTGCTCCGGTGAGTTCGTCGGGGGCCCCAGTGTTACTGGCCGAGGCAGCGGCAACAGCGCCGGCTGCTGAGCTTGTGTTGGACCCGGAGGAGGAAGAGGATCTCACTTTGGTGTTCGGGAGCCTGTGATCCTTTTTCCATTTCATCCTGCGGTTTTGAAACCAGATTTTAATCTGTCGCTCGGAGAGAACCAGGGTGTGGGCGATCTCGATGCGTCTCCGCCGAGTTAAATATCGGTTATAGTGGAATTCCTTCTCCAATTCTAAGACTTGCTGCCGGGTGTATGCTGTCCTAGACCGCTTGGGCTCCGTCCCATTGTAACCCGAGTTCACTGGAAAAAGGATAAGTGGAGAGAAAGGAAGACAGAGAAGGGAGGAAAGGAGGGGTAAACAAGAATGGCCTCAACTGAGATATGGCTAGAAAGATTTATTGGATATGAATGTTTAGCTGTTTGAGAAATTTAAATGGGAAGTTAAGAACTTCTCAGGGTAATGAGAGGACACTCACATCCAACTATGGACTAAATTATTAATGCAAGATTACAAAGCTCAATTTTTTTCTTATACATTTCTCCCCTCTCTCTCTATCGCGCAATACATAACAGCAGAAGCCACATGGTGATACGGCTGCCCTGAGTATACCTCGGCTATAAAATTTATGGTGGGTGTAATTACCAATGCCGAGTCGTAAATCCGCCTCAATTGTGCCATTTCAAAGGCTTCCCTGCTATCGGAGCAGGGGCTGGCAACGAGATGGGAGTCAGAGGGACTGATAAAGGGAGGGAAAGGAGGAGAGGAGCATGAGGAGTGCAGGGAACATAAACACACAAGTTGCCTACCAGTGCTGACGTGAATTTTCTTCATCCATGGGTACACCACAGGCTGCTTGGAGGAGGCTGTGCTGTTAGGATGTTCCGGGGTAGCTTGGTTGCAGGCGGAGGTTGCGGCCGGTGGGGTGGCGGGGGACATGGACAACTGTGGGGTTTCACATGAAGCAGGTTGCCCTTTACCTGTCAGCAGGTGCGCAGAATGGGGTACTCCATGTCCCCTTGGCGTGACAGGTTCAGGGATGCTTGCACAGTTATACTGGCGCTCTTGGTAGCTTGCCCGCGGAGGATATAACTCCTGATGGTGATGCTGGAAGCCAGTCTCCCTTGCGCGGCTGTAATATTCGGGACTATGCTCAGGGATGTAGTTATTCTGCGAATATTCCTCGCATGGAGGAAATTTCGGATCAATGTAGTTAGACTCCATCAAATACGAGCTCATGATCATTAATTTCTGGAGTGGAAAATAATTTTTCTAGCTTTGTCGTTTTTCTGCTCCATAAAGCCCTCCTACTTGCGAGCAGCCCTGTAAAGTTACTTTTACCACGTGACCCAATGGCCCAATAGCAGAGTAAGAGGTAGTTCCCGGATAAGGAACCAGAGGTATTTAGCATACCTACAGTCGCCATTGTGGGCACAAATCTCTCTCTCTCTCTCTCGCTCTCTCTCTCTCTTTCTCTCTCTCTCTCTTCCCCCCCTTCTCTCTGGTTGTGTTACCAAGGCAATTGATCTTGGGGACAAAACTAGTAGCTAGTTGCTGACCAAGGAAAAATTAAAACAGGCAAAAATCCACCGTTCTCAATTATTCAAAGGGACAATAGGTGATTTGCCAAGGATAGGGTACAACAATAGCAAACCAATCATTTTGTTAACCTTTATATAAAGCGTGGAGGCTATCTGCTGCTAATTAATGAAGGTACAGTCTTTACCATCTGCACTTCAGCTGTGAAACAGATTCCATTAACACTCACGCCTTAGAGCTGCATCAGTTTTGTAAGATGATATTGCTTTTAGCACAAATTTTTAATAGGTTTGTTGTGTATCTAAATGTCAGAGAGGACTGGAGTGGTGAGATGCACTGGAGGTGTGGCTTGTTTTTGAAAGTAGGCCTGATCATTTATAATGTTGAAGAAAGCTGGACAGGCTGCTTGAACAAAAGCTTTCATTCAATGATGAGATAGTTGTCTATTTTGAATTGATATACATTTTCTTCCCCAGGCTATTCATTAAAAGACTCAGCCTTCAACTTTTAACTGGAAATTGGTAAGGACAACTTATGAAAATGGGCCTGATTGAAGCTGTCAGGCATACTATCAGATTCTGCAATCTGATGGAACAAAAGGTGTAGTCTACATCACAACAAAGCAAATAAGATGATTAGAATAAAGAAAAGCCATGGCGGTCCCAGCCTACGATATAAAATAGTAAAAGTAGCCTATAAAAAGTAGAAGCCAAAGTGTAACAACTTTTAAGTAACTTTTAATAATAACCTCTAATTCTGAAAGATAAAAGTATTAAAAGCCTTTGATATGTACATTCAAATATTAATATAAACATTGTGATCACATCAACAAAACAGTAACTACAAGTAGAGTAAAGTCATACTACAATTAGGACATACGATTAAGACTAGACAACAGTGGAGCAGCCAACAGACCAAACTAACTCAATACTGTGAAATCACAGCCCAGTCACCACAAGCCTGTCAGGTGTGCAGAGCAGCAGCATCGTGATGTCACAGACCAGCCAGCAGTGGAACACAACCATTAAGACCAATATTGTTAAGGTGTCACAGACCAGATAGTCTCAGGACATTATAATCTGCTGATTTAACTGCAGAGGAGTCATATTGTCCCAGAGAAGTTAAATCTGGTCATTGCACCCTGGAGAGTAAGAGCATTTTGGAGCCATTGTACTCCCTCACATCAAACTGAAGAGCCCTCCCACATGCAGGGCAGTCCTGAAGACCAAATACAACTGAAGTCACCAGTGTTCAGATTCTTTAACACTAAGGATTTCTCTGACACAAAGGCTGCTCTTGACTGTATTCTTTCTATCAACATTGAAAAGTCATCATCCTTTACTTGCAAGAAATATTGTGACCTCCGTTATGGCCTTAAATACAAAATATGTGACCACAATGAAAATCAGCTGGATCTGTGTGTAGACCAGCTGCAACCCATATTTATGAAAGAAATTTCTGAGAGGAAGAATGTGAAGACTGCAATGTACAGAAATAAATGCAGCAAAAATGCATTTATGTACACAACATTTTTACAATACCCTGCGGTCATTTAAACTAAGGTCCCATTTATTCCAAATATGTAAAAAACAAAAAAACAAAAAAGAACAATAAGAAAATATTTCAGTCTTGCTGCCTCCAGATGTTCCATGCTCTCCCTGGCTGTAGCACTGACCGTTCTGGCCACATGCTGCTGCTGTTATATTGTAAACTGATCCTGCCTGGCTGTGTAAACTGTCATGCTTACAGTATGCTTCCCTTTCTTATCTCAGAGTCAGCTGTGTCAAAGAGAGAGAGAGAGAGAGAGAGAGAGAGAGAGAGAGGTTAACTCCCTAATAGCTTTTCAGCCTCCCAACAACATCCATATTATACAGTAGGTACAGTATTTCTTCTTTCTTTTTATTTTTACGACAATTAGGGGGTCATCAACAGCCAAAATTACAAGTAGGAAAATACTATAATAATATTATTAATAATAATAATAACAACAATAATGATAATAGCAATAACAATAATAATAGTAATAGGCTCCGACTTTTAAAAAAAACCAACCACATTAAGTCTGAGCAGAAGTAGCACACAAGTCAAAATATGGGCAAAAGCAACAAATTGCAATATTACGGGTGTATCTATTTTCACAGCAATAATTACATAATATGGTTAAAAGCGAGACGGGAAATGTCATTTCTGGCTGTCCTGTTTGTACAGAATGCGCACGACATTTCTATTATCCCTGGCGAGGATATTAGAGGCGTTTTATAGAGCAATAAAAGCCGTAAATCAGTCACTTTGAAACGACCCCTGGTTCCTAACGTGTTTTACAGGGTCTGACACGGTAGTAGCCGCACACTGCACACATGGGTTTGCTCTCTGTGGCCTACCTACACAATCTACGGGTTGTCCGGACTATGAATACACTTTGTGACAATGTTATTGCATTGTCAGTGTCTGGATGCAGGCTGTATATATTTCACTGCTTGTATATTCAATATCAGGAAGGAAAAAGGAAGGCAGCGAGACGTGAAGAGGAGCAGAAGCAGAAGAATCCATTTTCTGGCGTGGTATTTCAGTGGCCCATGTATTCCTGTAGAGACGTATTTGCGATTGTTTGTACTTCACACAAATTCGGTTCTACAGGGTACATATAGACAACTAATGTGTTTTAGGTTAAACACGGCAAAGGTGATCTCTCAGGCAAACCTCCATGCAAGCAGGCATGAAGCAGGTCGTCATGTCTGAAGTAGTGGAGTAGTGTTATAACAAATATAGTAGTGGCTGCAGTAGAGTAGAATTACTGCACAAAGCTAGATGCTTATGACAAACGCAAATCAAGGCTGCTCTCCTGTTAAAGAAAATACGACTTTAACATATTTTCTCCAAAAGAAAGTCGCGTACACACACACACACACACACACACACACACACACGCACGCAAACGCTTCGTGTGCAAAGGACAAAAGTGCCTCTTTTCTTAACATGCAACCTCTGCCTTTGAGGTAGCTCCTATATGAATATTCAGTCCCAAACACGGCAGATACAAAGGGACGGCGTGACAGCACAGATGAAAAATAAGTTTCTATTGTTCCCAACCATTTCTTCTGCAAGCTATTACCATACTGACCGCTCGGTAACCTTTCTTCCTGACACTCTGGAAGCTAATGAGAAAAGCCTCCGATGAAAAATGCAATATCAGACATGTGGCCTGTTTCGGGGTTATTAAAAACAGCAAACATGCTCAGATTGTGAGTGAATGGAATTGATTACAGTGGAAATGCACAGGGGACTTCAAACTCTGTCAGCAAAAGCATCTCAATCTATATTCCTCTAGCGTGCATTCTGTGTATCAATTTCCTAATTTTTTTTTATTTTTTATTGAAGAACCAAACATCCTGAGCCAACAAACCGTACAGGATACTAACGAAGAAACAGTCACACAAAATCTAACTCGTGCTCATTTGGCTTTGTCATCTGCTCATCTAAATACACGCCGTTTGTTGTGCACCCAGCCAGAGTGAAAGAGCTGCACGCACATCACATACTCCCTCTCGCCCCATGCGCTCTGGCGGACGCATTTTAATATTAGTTAGACAGCCTGACCCGCGTTTCACCCCTCGAGTTTGACTGGTTCCAATAGTTCACTGCCAAGGATTATTGATGGAGAGACAGCAATGAATTGTTTCTCCCCACAAATGGCTTTCAGATCGTGCTCCTAGTTCAATAACTAGTTATAATGTAGAAGTACAAAAAACGAGGCCCTCGGGCGGACTAATTTGATTTTTCATTTGTTCATTTGAGAAATTGTTAAGCCCCCCCTCCCCCCCTCCCCCCCCAAAAAACACTCTTGCTAAATAACAGCAGTACAAGCATGTTCACACATGTACATATGTAAACAAAATAAATCTGTGCGAAACTATGTGGAGGCTGTCGTTGTGTCCATGCATGGCATGTTTTTAATTTGGTGGCCCAGCAGCACCTATAACCTGGATGCAGACAGTGCAGCAATATTCTGCTCCCTGATGAAAATGGTTACGATGAGCTTTTAATCAACCCCTTAACCTAATAGCCTTTACACGTTTACTCTCCCCAGGTGTAATAACGTTCGTCCAGTTAAAATAAAAAAAGAAAGTTTTAATGAAGTGCAGACAGACTGGAGACTAGTTGATATGAATATCCTCTAACAGCAGCAGCGAGGGGAGCAGAGGTGGTTTTAGATACTAGATGCCCCACAGAAACTATTGGTCGGTTTGCAGTTTATTACAGCAATGTTGTAGTTCATTCATTAGACATTAGACCTGTGCAACAAGAGTGCAGCTTTTCTGGCCATTAACTAGACCCAAGTAGTTTGCAGGAGGAAAGTAATTCGAGGTTTAAGTAGATTTTTTGTTGTACCTAATGTTTAAAATTGAAAACTAAAAACGGAAGTAAAAACGGTGTGATTGTTGAACTTCTGATTGTCCTTTTATGATTCCCTAAACAAGTTCGTTGAGAGTAGGCATGCAGGCATCAGTTCCTGTGATGTCAGTGTAGCCAGCTGTTTGCCTACAGCCAAATAAAGCTCCACGAAGTGTCACATCTCTTGACTAAAGCCAGGTGGATATGTGTGGGGCGATGGATAGCACTTACTGATAAACCCACGGTCCCACTCATTTTGACCCGATGAACTGTCTGGGGGGGGGAAAAAGGGGGAAAAAAAACGAAAATTAAGATCAAGGACATTTTTTTTTGTTAAGAAAATTACTTTTGCATCAAACTGGAAAATTTAAATTCTTGTTAAAGAAGCCCATATTGCACACATTGTCATATTCATATTTACGTTTTAAAAACATATTTATTAGATCAATAAATGATCCACTGTGTATTCTCTGAATTAATTAAGCAAGTATTTGTAAAGTCACAGTAATCAGGCGCGTAACGTTGAAGTGAATGGACGCACTGTGTGTACCCTACTCCGTGTTTTTCTCCATTCAAAATTGCCACCATATCATACAAATGACAATAATAAATTAAAATGAATCAATTGAAATTATGAGCAATAAATGATATAAATAATCGAACATCCATATGTAATTATTTAAGACAAAATATTTCTCCTTCAAGTTTCCTACATTTAGTATCTCAGTGTTAAAACACCGAAACGAACAGTTATATATATATATACATATAGTGATATGTTGCGTTATTATTTCATCTTAATGATCCTTCAGTTTGTCCCTCTGCGTCTGATCTCCTCTGTTATTTAGCCTAATTGAAGGGAGGCTGCGTGGGCTCCTGTAGAACTGGGACCGAGGACAGCTACATTTAGGACGGGCCTTCTTTTAGACAGTGAAAGCAAGCAGTTATGGTATTTCCTTGGGCAAACGTTCTTTGAATAGAAATCCCTGGACTTCAGCGCGGCTGAATTATGGCAAACAGTCAATAAAAGAAGTACGTTGTTTTCACATTGTCAATAAATTCTGTCTGGGTTCGAAAACGAGGTAATGGGACTTTATGGTTTTTATTTGGGCTCAGACAAAGGGAAGTCTTTGCTCACCCGGAAATGACCTCTGAGGATTGAATGATGATTGAGTCAGCTCCACAGGTCCAAGAAAGGAATACAACAGCACATTACATGGCGGTGAAAACGGAAGTTTAGACGCTTTCACTTTTACTGTGGTGATGTTAGATTGTTTACATATGGAGTGTCTTTGATTTCAACGACATACTTGATTCAAACCTCCACTCAAGATGCAATGACTGAGAAGTCATGACAATATAATCATTTCGATTATAATAAGGGTCTGCACTTTCTATGACGATGTCATATAATACATAAAATTTGTTTCAAATGTTTTGGAGAAGAGAAAATAGTTCATGATGCCTTTAATGGAAGACAAAGGTCCATTTTGGATTATTTTTTAATTTTAGTAAAGGAGTTTATGATGACAATTTTCTCCCTTTGATAATTCTAAATATGGCAATAACTGTTCATAAAAGAAGGCAAAATCAAGAAAATCATGGGACGAAAAGAGCACAAATCCACGCCCTTGCGTGGACACATTGCCCCCACAGTGATTCACCCACACAGGAGCGTGTTACAGCGCCCCCTATTGGAAGTGTATAATTGATCCTCGGGAACACCTGAAAACATCAGACTGAAAAAGAGATCCAGATTTTCTTAGGTCAAAAACAGTATGGACTGTGTCATGATGACACAGTGTTACATAGGCTATATGAAGGTGCACAGATTTTATGATATCTTAACCTTAAATCTAGAAACTCTGGATGAGAGAAAATTTTGGATAAGAGTTACTTGGTCAATTTCTATTATATTTAATTCCAACATTAGTCTCTGATCTGACTTGCTCGCCCAGCTTAGCTACACTCACCCAAACAAGACTTAATATCCAAATGATCCATTTGCAATTCCACACATTGATTAGGAAAATACCAGTATTTCTAGGCTGAACTACTTTCAAAGACATAGGGGCAATTAAATGATGTGCCCTACAGATCAACAGAAAATTATCGAGTTTATAAGATATATGGCCTCATCAGTCTCCAAACTGATCAATTCAATCTGCCACTGCAGCGAGGACAACACGTCAGAAGGGGTATGAGGGTGAAAAACAAATTTTCCTCATATTGGGCAAAATACATGCAACAGTCATGCCTCCAGCATCCCCACTGTTTTTCACAGACATAATTACACTGCAGAGTGCCTTCGTATCCAACCTGTCTGTTGGCCCAGACATGAACCTAAAACAACAGGAGCTCATGAGGACAAACACTAACATCACGTCAATGGGACAGTGAGATGAAGCGTTTTAATAAGGTTTTGCATTTTATAGCTTTTTGGTGCAGCATTTCAAACTATAAGACAACAGCATCACCCAGAACAAAAGTCACTCAGTCATTTATTTTCAACACATTGTGTCAGTGACACTAAGACCTAAGAGACTTTAGTAAGAATTAAACAAATAGAAAAGGGTGGGGTGAACGGTGAAGTTGAACGCCAGAGGACTTTATGAATGGCTTTTCATTTTCCTCAAGTCACCTCTCTTTCAAATATGTTTGGATTCTCTTACTGACAGCCCCAACAAGCAAACTGTTGAATCAGACGGACCGCCACTGTGTCTCTAACGTGATGAAAGGCATTACAACATTTGCTTTTAATTCCGCAAGATTAAAATATGGTAGGCCTACAAATATAAAGAAGATGCTGCGAAAAAAATACTAATCCTCCTGACAACCCAAACAGAGCGGCATTTCCGTATAATCCCGTTTCTCTCGGACTAAATCTGCAACACCAAACATTTAAAATATCAACAATAAATAAATATGATACATAAAAAAATATAATACGCTTTTTAACAATGAATTAATATCGATCATTATAAAGTTACTTCAACAGCCATGCATTCAAAGTCACGCTAATATAAAACATAAGCACGATTTGACGGTGAAATAACAGCCCAGTCGCAGGCCTGTAACGGCAAAGTTAAAAGCAACTTACTGCAGCAGCTCTCCGTCCTCCCCACCACCCGACTACACAGTCCGGAGAAAGGTACTGCATCCTCACTGCCACAAAGCCCTTTCTTCCTCAGATAAGGGGAAGCCAGCAGCTGCGATTCCGGACAGTTAAGATTATATATGATGTGTATATATCGAAGGTTTGTCAGCTCTTCCAGGCCATAAAACCCACTTAAATGACACCACGTGCTTCCTGTGCACCATTCACAGGCCCTGCTTGGGGCAATTGGCATATGTAACCTTGTAAACTTTAAAATGTCCTAAAAGAAAGACATTCAAAAAGGGATTCAATACATTGTCCATGCATAGGTTAGGCTTAACAGAGCGCAGAGAAAGTGGACGCTGTGCTGACCGGTTCTCATAACCGTCAAGGAAGTTGAATAGGAAGCTATTAGTTTAAGAGGTGAGTTGATTTTTATTTTCTTTAAATAGTGATGGAGAAATTACTTAATAACCTTGGGCTGTGCTGCGTCTACTTTTACAAAAGCTGCTGCTACAGATACCCAGCAACTGACATGCTTTTATGTCCTCTGCAGCAGATAGTGTTATTGTAACTACAGCGTAATGATGCCAGGATTAAAGAGCAGGGCGATATCATAAAGTTGCCATTTGGTCTCACAGTGATGGCGCGTCAGTCTGCGGCCACAGGAAACCAAAGTTTTGCATCCATGTTGTGTTGTGGGCGAGTGTTATCACAGGCTAGTGTGTCGCTTCCTTTCCTGACAAAACAGGAAACGGCAGTCTGACTGTGGTGGAGTGCTGGAAAAGGGGCAATAAAGTTTTATGAGGGCCTTAAACTTCATAGCGCGGTTGTCACTCAACGAAATTCTGGGGATTCCAAGCCAGGATAAAAAAAAAACGTGAATAGTAGGATGAAACAAAAGAAACAAAGAAAAACTGTAGTAGTTTTTTTTTTAAAGTACATTTCTATAGTAGGCTAGTTTAATTAAGTAGACCTATGGCAGAAGTTATTACATACCAGCTGTGTGATTCCGCTACCCCAATATTAGAAAGAAACAAACAGAAATGTGCATACTGACCATAGGACAATGCCTTACATTTAATGATTAGACTTTATTGGTTACAATTGACAATTAAGCCATCTATCAGTTATTAGGCCTCGTGTAAACTGACAGGCCTCGTGTGAACCAAGCACCTTAAGTTTACAGAGGGCGAGAGAAATGGCTTTATTGCACATCATAATATTATCACGTACAGTCGCTGAATTATACATCATGATTTACATTCACAAGGATATGACACATAGAGGATGCCTTCACAGAAACCCACTCACAACGATTTTAGCTCACTGAATACATCACACATCCAACCACTGCAACATCTTAAAGAGTGAATTTACAAAAGGAAAAATAAAAAGGTGGAAAAGTAGTTACACTGGTTGGAAACTTTTTCACTGTTCATATTTTTGTTTTTATTTTGATTCATTGACCTTAAACTTTTTTTTTAAATCACGTGATCATGATAGTGTTGGAAATGATGCAGATGCAGGTTACCACCCTTCCCCCACTGCTCCTGTCCTAATTAAAAACGTAGATTAATAGTAGCATTGGGCAGCCTTTCAGTGCACTGCAGACCAAAAGCCTTGCAGCGGGAAGGACCCTGCTCCCCTCAACCTCTTGTCCCCTTCGTGCAGCAAAGTGAGGTTATCATCGCATGGGCAGCAAATTAATTTAGAAATGTAAACCGATTGATCAAAGTGAGTGATATTCAATACATTAGGTCCCAAACTGCAGCAAGTGACACATAATTGGTGATGAAGCACACAGAGCGGTGTCATGATGTCATTGCTCCAAGCAGTTCATCCGGAGGTCAGGCGGCACTCCAGCACTGTGCAACGTGGGGCTGAAAACGTGCTGCATGCACCCCGCTCTCTGGTGCACTTTTTATTCCTTTACTTTGATCTTTGAGTCCTTCTTCCACTTCATTCGTCTGTTCTGGAACCAGATTTTGATCTGCCTCTCGTTTAGACACAGGGTGTGGGCGATCTCTACGCGCCTGCGGCGGCTCAGGTACCGGTTGTAGTGAAACTCTTTCTCCAGCTCCAGAGTCTGGTAGCGGGTGTAACTGGTCCTGGACCGCTTACCCTCCGATTCTGAAGTGGTATTAAAATCAGTTAGCTTTCAGCAGCATTGCAGTGGTCAATAAATATAATAGTAGGCTAATAGTATTATTACAAAGGCCTATACATAAAAAAAAGATTGGTTATCCCTATAAATAAGCATTAGAAGCACGCATCTATTAATTTATGTCCACTTACACCCTCATTTAAAAGATCAACCATCTTTATATAACATAATTTAGCTTGATATTACTTACTGTGGATTTGTGTAGTAAAAATGTAAAAATGTAGCCTATGTTAGACTGATAAGGATGGTGTAACTACATCCAATAAATATACTCTGTTTAAAGGTAGGAGAGCCCTATATACATTATTGTTGCATTAATACATATACACAAAACTATTACTTAAGAAATCGTATTTTATTGTAATATGTAAAACGCAATACTAATGTGTTGGCCTCCCTGTAAACACTGGCCTCGACTGATACCGCTGCACATGACTACACAGCGTGGGAGGAAAAACAGATGTGTAAAATCTAAAGAAGTCGGATTAGAAAATGGAATCTGATGTTCTTCAGATATGTTTCCTATTTATAGAGTTGCTCATGAACAGGCGTGCTAAGTAAAGCAACAGGCCTTTTCCTGCTCTTCGACTTGAATATTTTAACGTCCCTGCTGCACATGGAGGAACACAAAACAAAAGTAGCTTCTTTTTGCAGCAAATGTGCTCGCTGTCCACATGCAGCCCATGGACAACCATTGGTTTCAAGGCATGGAGAAGGAGCACGCCTATTCTAATCTTTTAGAGGTGAAAAGTTCATGATTGGGTCAGGGCATTGGTGTTTCCCAGAGTTCAATTTAAGGCTAAGGCTTCTCCCACACTCACACACACACACACAGTGAGCCTAATAATGTAAAACATTAACTAAGAATAAAAGAAGCAAGGCAAAAACGAATACTTAAATCAGAATTTGTGAATATTATTTCATAGTTTTATCACAGTTTTGTTCTTTTATCCAATTATACCACCATAAATCACCCACTGATCACCTCTTCACCGTAACAGAGCAGGTTTACGAGCAATGGATGCCTTTGTCATAAAATTTATGACTGCGAGTTTTTATTATTTCCTGCGTTTGGCCTATAAAACTCAAGAGGGAAACTAGATCGGGCGAAAAGAAGTGTTGCAGCGTAAAGAGTGAATAAGGCAAATCATCGAAAGTCGCACTTTAGAAAATAAGCAAACTTTACCGTGGCTCATGTGCAGTTTTGTCATCCATGGATAAATCTGTGGCCGCTGCTCACTGTCCTGACGCTGGTTCACATTTGTGTGTCGTTTCACCGTTTGCGTGTTCTCCGCGTTTCTTTCGCTCTCCTGGCTCTTGTTGCCGCCGGATTTTGCGCTCCTTTCCGGATCTCTGTCTGCCCCTCGTCCCAGCAGCGCGCTGCTGCGGTAGTTGAGCCCGCTTGCGTCCACGGACGAGCTACTGGAGACCATGGTTATCTGTGCTCCTGACGGGAGAGGAGTATCCGTATTGCCACGCAGGCTAGTTTTCATCTCCTCCCGTTCAACAGAGGTCGTGGGGACGGGACATGTGAATATCCCGTTCACATTAACACCCTCATAGCGGCTGGACGTGCGCCCAGAAAGATCGAAACTAAACATAGTGTTAGGAGAAGTTGTCTCGCTTGTTTGCCTGAGATTGCAGCTGTCAACATAAGAGCTCATTTTATAACCAATCACCGATAGCCTACTTTATTTTTTGTTAACCTAGAGAGGGCTGCGGGATGTATGTTGCCGTTATTTCCTTGTTTTTGTTGATCATTGCCTTTCTTTGTAGCCGCTTTTGGAAAATTCAGAGCTGTCTGCCCTAAAAAAATAATCCAGGATTTATAGGTGGAGTAAGCTTTGGTATCTTTTTTTTTAATTCTTGATCCGACGTGCGCTGCCCAAATATGGGGTATTTGTATGGGATCACGTGCACATGTTGGCCAGTCATAAATTGGCTTTGATACTCAATGGGGATATTGATGAATAGGAGAAACGTGTCCGGTAAACTTTGAGCTGTTGGTTGTTGAGGACCAGGCAGAGATCTTTAGCGCAAAAAGGGCAGGACAGTAAGACAAGAGCGTCATCTGGTGTCTGGTATGGGGCAGAACGGTCAGAACCGGACAGAGCTCTATGCCCCTGACACACTGCGAGTCCACCAACACCCCCCAAATAATAAAGAAAATTCAATAATTATAAGAACAATAATAGTAAAATGAATTAAAGTGCTCACTTGGTTAAAATGTATTAGGGTGCTCATATGGAGTCGAAACTTTAACATCTTTAACATCGCTGGGAGTTGTGTTATAGCCTAACACTGCTACGGGAATGTTATAGTGTGTAGCTGCATATCGAACAACAGCTCATTCCCGTACTTTTGATGTCAATCATAAAGTTGAATGTTTCATATTTAAGAGGCCAACAATTGTTTTAAAAATCACTTCATTAGCTTATTTGTTACCTACTAGCCTTTACAGCCTCTCCTTACCATAAAGGTCACGATAAAATTAAAAATTAATCCACAATCACGCACCGGGTGTGGAACGTGTTTAAAGATTTTTTTCTTGCGGTCATCTGTCTCAGAACAAGCAATGATTCCAAAAACACAAGACGAGGGTGACATTTTTACAAATATTTTATTCCATGATACACAATTATGACAAAACAGAAGTGAAGAATGACTAGTGTACAAATCTATCTCACGAGGAAAGCCTATTGTTTCAAATGATCAGAAAATGGGGCTAAGCGCAACTGTATGTTATGCAGCGTCTATTAAAGCGGATAAATGCACATAAGTCCTCACAGGATTTACATAGTATACTGTTGATTATTTACAGGCATTTCAGAGGTGTGTGTGTGTGTGTGTGTGTGTGTGTGTGTGTGTGTGTGTGTGTGTGTGTGTGTGTGTGTGTGTGTGTGTGTGTGTGTGTGTGTGTGTGTGCTGACTATAGTCATTTATTCGTGCAACTTTCAAGTTTATGCCGGACACTTTTCTGCAGATGATTCAAGTATTAGATACTATAAAATAAAGTGTCCGCCGGTCCTTTCCTTCCGTGGAATGGGCATGTAAAACATTGAGTTAAGTCTGACCAACACTGTATTTTGTGAGGCGATCAAAGAGTTCACAGTGATGGATGGGGTGTGGGGGGATAATACATAGATTTTACTGGCATAAGAAATAACGTAGAAATGAATACTTCTTTTTATTTTTACAATACAAGTGTGACATTGCAATAACAAAAAAAGAAAAGAAAAAGAAAATCAGCACTCCCAATGTCACAGGGGCTGTGGATGAAATAATCTGGATTTCTAAGGCTCAACATGGATACAAGTGGGAGAGCTGCGGGTAGCCATCATGCAGTGAAGTCGCAATAAAGTCGCTCTCAAGTCCATATAGATTTTTTTAGGTAGTTATGTTGGGTTTTGATGGTCATCAGTTGTTGTTGTTTTTTTCCTCTTCATCTTTAAACTATTCTTTCTTCTTGTCCTCATCCTTCTCTTCTTCAATTTCGCCATTGCGCTCCTCCTCTGGAGAGGCTCCTGTCTGTTCACTTCCAGTTACCGTGGAGGTCAGGTTGCTCTCTTTCTTCCATTTCATGCGTCGGTTCTGAAACCAGATTTTGATCTGCCGCTCTGTTAAACAAAGCGCGTTTGCGATTTCGATGCGTCTGCGCCTGGTCAGGTAGCGGTTGAAATGAAACTCCTTCTCCAGCTCGAGTGTTTGGTAACGAGAGTATATTTGACGTCCTCTGCGTCTGTCTGACCCGTAGCCCACTCCTGCTGAAATACAAAGTGAAGTCACTAATTTAATCGTTTATAAGGCGAAGACACATTTGACATAAAAAGCATGCGGTGCTCTACTAATAATTTGAAGCAGTTGAGCATAAGTTTTACCTCATTGTTAAAATCATAATTGTAAACCAAATCCACGATGAAAAATAAACACATTTTCACTGAAAGATAATTCCTATCTCATAGGGCATCTCTGCTTTATTATCTAAAATAATGAAAGCATAAGGCATTCTCTCTGTCTCACGCTACTGATTATAACTAATATATCTTTCTTAATATGAAAGCTGTTTGTTTGCACATGCAAAGGCCTATCTACAAGTCGAGGGGATACAGTAATGTTTTATGGGGCCATAAAAAGTAACTTACTCTCTTGGTAAGACATATCGTAAAACTGGCCCATTTCCTTAATTTATTTGTCGTAGTAAAACTCACCGCTGTGTGAGTTCATTCGCTGCATCCACGGGTAGATCGGGATGTTGGTTTTCTGATCCTGCGCTCCTGCTCTTCCTTGATCCAAACTGTACTCTTGAGCAATGTGGCTTTGTGTATTGAGTCCCATGTTTGTTTGTCTGCAACTGGGGAGCACGTCCTTGTCTTGAAGAAACACGTTTGATCCATATTCATACTGCGCCCTGCCAGACCCAAAAACGACATTATCTTGAGGAGAGTAGAAAGGTGCATATATCCGATTCTGGGTCACAGCAGCACCGTAAGACGAAAAATGTCTGACTGTGTCATAGGTGGTGGAGTTTAGGGGTACGTTAGGCAAAACATCTTGACCACCGGATAAATGGCAGGAGAGCGACGGGTTTGCGAAATAAGAATTCATACCTTGCCTGTAACCCTCTCTCCAACTCTCCCCACTTCTTTATCGGTCTCTTTTCAATCTCGTTCTCAGTAAATCTCCTTTCCGTCTGTGTCAACCAACCCCACCTTTTCCAAGGTCTTCTTTTTTTCTCCGTGACTTTCTGCTTCTCTAACTGGATGTGGGCTACTTTGAGGATTCAATATTATTAATTTTCAATCTCCGGTTAAGACGCACAAACCCGAGTGTTATAGCCGAGGCTTGGCTCGGTGAGAGACAATATGACAACGTCAGCTGACCCTTCTCCACCAATTGAGAGGCAGGAGTTGAGGAGAAACTGTAGCTTTTAGCTCAGAGCTTGAACATTAGAGCTAAATGCCGATAAACACAACGTAGAGCTGGAGTGGCACACTATAAGCTTGGTTGGATGAGACATTTTTACTTGAAGATTAAGAATGTGTTGTTTAGGGAGGAAGTTTGATGTTAAATGGGGGCAGTGTCATTCAGTACAGTGATCACATTCATTGCAAGGCGAACAATTTGCATAAAAACACATGAACACAACGCCAAATGTGTCTTATAGAGTGCAACTCAGGAAATCGGCTATTAAATCAGTTTACTGAAATATAAAGCAAAACCCTGATTCTGAGATTGTGTGAGTAATTGTGTTTGTGTCTGTGTCTGTGTCTGTGTCTGTGTCTGTGTGTGTGTGTGTGTGTGTGTGTGTGTGTGTTTCCAAAACAGTTTTAATTTCATAACACCATTGCAGCAATGGGCTACAATATATAGGATACACTTTCATCCCGCAGGACGCGCCACCTTTGTGTAAGGACTGAAATGCATATTAGCATTTATTGTTTATCTCAGCCATATCGACGAGTTTCCAACATACTGTTAATGTTTCCATTGTGTATGAATTATCTGGCATGTGAGTAATTCCAATGCTTTTGCAGTGAACTGGGGGAGGGTGTAGGTGGTAAGAATGCGTTTATGGTCTCTCTTCTGTGAGGGCAATAAAACAAGTGACGTTCCCCAGCACACCAACAACTATCTCTGCAGCAAAGCTCTGCAACACGAGCAGCAATCTCCCTCCCAGGCTCAGAAATTAAAGCAATGCACAGCACGTGGGGGCATTAACTCAAGGGAAATAGCGTGGATAGGTTCGGCCGACTAGTAAAGAGCTGCGTCTAAGGAGATCATTTCTGTCACTCTCTTTGAAAATCTAATCAGTTATGCGACTGTCCAGCAGACGTCAGACAAAGTCCTCCACAGGCCAAGAGTGCCCGGTGTTCACTATGAGCTCACAGCTCTCAGGTACAGTCTATTTAACTCGTAACAATTAACAATATGCTTTAAATGTACGCACAACAGTTAGAGTTGAATTACAGTAAAATGCAACGTGTTAAAATGCTTATGCAGATGTTCACCTTTTCCCCCTATTCTGATCATACTTCGACATTCCTCTGACACACACACTGTAGAAAGGGGAAACGATAATTATCTCAGCAGCAAATTATGGGTTTGGAAATTACTTTAGAGGTGTTCTGCAAAAAGAATTGCAAAACTTCAGCGCATGTTAGGGCGAAATGTGCTGCCTGTAAATGCGTTAAAGGTCCACATTAAGGATAGAAAGGAGACCAGCTTCTCACTCTCAGTTTTCTGTGATCCATATAATTTAATTTAAATTTTGTGCAGCTGATAAGAGCGCAGTTTTACACCACCAACATTTTATTTTATTTTTTTAAAAACAAGCACGTTTAGACAGAAAACAAAATCCACATCTTCATTTAAAACAATGTATGTCACATTATCTTGACATTTCGCAACAGGCCATAATAGATACCGATAAAATAATCAATACAGTTATTGAAAATGTCTGTTCAAACGCAGCAGCCTCTTGGTCCACCTCATTGATTTCTTCAATAGGGTGAATACTTGCAGCCTAAACGTGCAACACTGTTTGGTCTGTTGTTTGGGATCCTGAATAGCCCATAAAAGAGACAAGAACAAAGAGAAGGAAGTAGCTGGTGCAATAAAAGTTTCCCTTCAACTTATTCGTGGCCATTTGTGACATCCGCAACGTACAGATTTGAGGCAAATAAAGCGCAAAAGTTGGAAGGTATAATATCCCAGTACTACTGTTCCGGGAATAAAATGTCCTTTTCAATTTGGTATTAAGTAACGAATTAGTTGATCATGGGACATTACAAACGCAATAGCAGGATGTAACTATATGACTGAATTTTTAATCCACGATGTTACCAAACATAACACATTACATAACACAAAGTATTTTCACTACCTTAAATGCTAAATGAAATTTAAATTCAGACAATAGCATTGACGCCCAAAACGTTATGAAATTGGCGTTTGCTTTCTGTCCTGATTTGTCATGCTCACGGTGTCAGAATCAGCATGTGCACAGGATTTGTGAAAGCATTTGTTTCATTATAACAATTACTGTTCTGTCACCATGCAGTTGTTGTAATTTACTCATTATAAAAAGCTTTCAAATTAAAAAATTTACTTTAACTATTACAAATTAGAATGAATTATTTGAGTTTAAAAGCCCAGATTTTTCTCAATTGTTTGTCAGCCCACCCTAAAAACACGCGGGTCCAGGTTGTAAATAAAGGCTGAACACTAAAGCCAATGTGTGGACTGGAGAGGCAGGAATGCAGCAGAGGTTATGCCAGTGTGCAGAATTAGAAAGGTCATTCTTTCCCTCGTGTTTTAGCGTTTTATTGCGGCCCGTGAGGCAAATCACAAGCGCTGCTTTGATGCAGGAAGGAAAGGAGCCGTTTGGTCCACGTTTGCACGATCTTTAAACGGATATTATGAACGAATGAACTAGCAAGGTCTAAGACGAAAATTATATATATATATATATATTTAAATAGCATGGTACTAAGTACTAGCCATGTATATTAATAATTAGCATTAATAATTCATTAATGAAGTATATGCTCTTGATTTGTCTAGTTATCTACGGTGAATGCGCAATGGAGGCTACGCCTGATAGAAATCATACGTAACAGGACGATTATTATTAACATCACCATTAGTATTGTCATCATTTATTTTATTATTATATTTGTCGAGGTTATTATGTTAGTTACAATCATGTTGGATGGGTTTTAAATGAACACTTTAATTGGCTCTTCTGAAGGCCTAATTTAACAGCCTGCTCCCCCTGCAACACAACAGGGCCCATCCACGTCCATGAGCCTATAGCTTCTCTTTAGCATTCTTATACATCAATATCCAACAGCACAACATTACTCAGAATTAGTTATATGGGGCCTGTAAAAGTTCTGCATTATCATCCATGATTAAAAACACAGCGAGGAAGGCAAAGTCTGGTCTGCCCCTGATGCTTTTTCCTCTCCCCCGCTTCTAACCTTACTAATAAGGAGTAATTCCCATACTAACAATGTAAAGCCCTCTATAAGCACTTTACCATCGCTGGCTAGCCCAATTAATGTCCGGAAGTGTTCGACTTTATGCTCGTTAAGCACTCAGGAAGCTGTTGCCCAATGAGCGCATGTTGATCCACACATCATAAATTATGACCATTAGTAGGCAAAATTTTTGCCCTGTCGGGATTTGTAAGTGAGGTTCTAAATGTGGTGATGCGGACAGATTCATGACTTCATGGGGTTTTATGCGAACCTATCTCTGGTTTTAAAAATACTGCAGGGCAAAACAATAGACTGTGGTTTTTCCCTCTTATTTTAAACCAAGATTTACCTAACAACCTTAACGTCATGTATAAAAGACTCCGTCTCACTTCTTCTCTCCCCCTCTCTCTCTCTCTCTCTCTCTCTCTCTCTCTCTCTGCAGGCTAGTATTGGGCAGCAGCGGACACGACTCATTGCAATAGCAATGTTTCAGAAGGGAAAAAAGCAACGTGTGTAACAGTAGGTTAGAAGACTTCAAAGGCATCGCCAATAATTGTGTTTCACAAGATTAAAATGCAGAGACTGCTGAGCTTCAGCAGGGGACAGAAACACATGAAATCACTTTATGACACTAAAAATATTTTGTCTCGGCACAGACAATAATAAAACACAGAGGGAGCATTTCAGCAAACTGATCTTTGATAAGACAACCGCTTTCAACTATAAATGCACATAAAACGTACACACACACACACACACACACACACACACACACACACACAGTGATGTTTATGTGCGTAGTGATGTTCCACATGCTGAGGATGTTTAGAAATGAATTTCAATGTCAAAATGTTGGAAAGAAATCGAAGAAGTGGACTGGATTTGGAATTTGGCACAACCCATTTTTAACGCAGTTCGATCATAACTAATAACTGATGTTAAATTAGTAGGCCTACTTAAAATGTTAATGCTGGTGGTTTCAATGATAATATTTGTGATAATATATTTTGCTAATGGTGTAAAATGAAAATGGTGTAAATAAAATCTCATCCTGCTCATCATCAATGTCGTCAGTGATTATGTCACAGCATCATATAACACATCACTGCATCTCATTATATCAGAACAAAACAATAAATCAGAGCAATCTCTCATTCTCCGAGGTGACAACAAATCAGACACTCAGAAACACTCCTCGGTGTCAGCTCGTGCGGTTACCATGGATGTTACTCACTGGCAGCAGTGTATCAGCTGGGTCAGCTGACATCCGCAGTGAACCGCCGCCGAAAACCAGCAGCCATAAACAACAAGCCTCAACACCCGCCCACTTCCACACGACACACCTCTGATCGCTAGGGGGCACTGTCGGGATATATATGTGTGTGTGTGTGTGTGTGTGTGTGTGTGTGTGTGTGTGGTGTGTGTGTGTGTGTGTCAAATTGCATATGATATGATAGTAAGGCCCTTGGCACAAGCTGAATATGACAACAACTATGGAAACAATATTTAGAGCACACAAATGTAATTTGTCACTGCCTGGTCATTGGTGATGACAAAGTTTACTATCAGTAGGCAATTTATTACACATCGGCAAATCTCTAAAATGCTCCGCTAATGTAGGCTAAAGCGTTCAAGACACACGCAGGTGCCACTACAGCAGCCTCCCGTGCTACAGGTCAGAACATAACTACACAAAATAGACATCTCATTTGCTCACTCACTCACTCACCCAATCACTCACACACACTGTATCATTCATCATTTTGACCCAGCCAGCACCAGCTGATTGCCAAACACAACATGAAAACATTGGGAAAGAGTGATAGAGATATGTGTGTGTGATCTTACCCCTGCACGCTCTCCGTAGTTTGTTGCTTCGTTGTGGTCCAACACACCGGCTGAGGGGTCACGAGTGGGAAATATCTACAGAGATCTACCACGCACTGTCTTCACATCCCGGATAGGGAGCTCACGGAGGAAGGGTGTTTGTTTGCCGAGAAAAGTCTTTTCTAGCAGGCATGCTGGCTCCTTTTCTCTTCCCAGCCGCGGCTTTATTGCCTCCGGGGGGTGGGGGGGGATAAACGCAGCGGCGGCTAGAGGCGGCGACTGTCCCGAAGATCCCTCTGTCAGGAAGTCAGAGATCGGATGAATACCACACGAAGCAGCGCCAAAATTAATATAATAATATAATAGAGTTAAGAAAGAAGACGTTTCTACGCCCAAGCTTAGTCTGCTGCTGATACAAGGGAAGGACCAGAGAATAGACAACAGCATAAAGTTCATGTTCATAGAGCGTGTGCCACGTGTCTCGCCGCAGCCAATCGCAGGGAGGATTCAGTCGTAAACTTTTATTACTCAGCTGTAAATTTCTCTCTTTAACAACCAGGAATGTTTGCACCCATCTTTCCCATTTTCTCTTTTTCGATTGCACTAAACTAAAAATGGCCACATGACATGGTACGTGATACTAAGATTTCCCATATGTCACAAATTAGACGTGCGTCAAAGAAAAAATGACAGTTCCCCTGGTGGACAAGCTGTATGCCATGATGTACCCAAGCCAACGGGAAATGGAAAATAAAAGTGTGTGAGTAAGAAAAAGAGAGAGAGGGGAGAGAACAACAGAAACAGAGAGAGAGAGAAAGAGAGAGAGAGAGAAAGAGAGAGAGAGAGAGAGAGAGAGAGGGAGAGAACAACAGAAACAGAGAGAGAGAGAAAGAGAGAGAGAGAGAGAGAAAGAGAGAGAGAGAGAGAAAGAGAGAGGGAGAGAGAGAGAGAGAGCGGGAGAGAGAGAGAGACGTCCAATTAAACTTCAATTAGCTAAACGACACTTTCATATTAAGGCCATTTTCTCTCTGACTGATTCTCAGGATGGATTGCATGCCAGTAAGCACATATAAGGTTCCACTGATCACATGAAACATTAACTAGATGCTCATGGTACATGCGTAATATCCAGATTATGTCAAATGTAACTAGCCTTAAGTGCTGGAAGGAGTAGTCGTGTTTTTAAACTTGAAACACAGAAAAGGTGGAGTTTGAGGCTGCAGAGAACGGACACAAACACGCGCGCGCGCTTTCTAACCTTCTGACAAAGAAACAACATCCACTGTAAATCTTGTCCAAACTTTCAACAGGATATATAAGAAACACACACAGAGAAGGAAAAAATGACGCATTTGAAACTACGGACATACATTTTTTTTCTTCTTGGAAATGAGAACATGAGGCGGCCAAGGGTTTACAAGAAAATGTCTTCAGCTTTGACAAATATATTTCCTTAAAATATATTTAAGAGATAGAAGAGTAAGAGGATTCAAGATGAAGAGAACAATAGACGAGAAATCATTTAATTTGAGCATAGCGCAGGTTTTCCCCTTACAAGAACAAGACTTCTCGCTTTTTTTTTAAGAAAATGATGGCATGTAGTCTTAGTAGGCCTAACGAATAAAATAAACACTACACCCAAATAATCAGAGACATTTAAGTTACATACTTGGATAAGCGGTGCACCTTGTCCTTGCAGGCCGTGATCTCCACACTGAGCCTCGGCACACAGAGACAAAAGATGCAGACCCATCCGAGCCGTGCCTTTACACCACCAATAAAGTTTACAGCAGGTACACTAAACTTTATTGGTAATGTCAACCCTGTGGTAAAAGTACACACACACACACACACTAACACACACACAAGCAAACAAACAAACGGTGCAGAATAGCTGGGACTTAGGGACACATCCGGAATTTTCTAAAGAATACACCCACGTAAATAGAGAAATAAACACCCTGGATGGGCTGCGCTCTGACGCAACATTGTCTCATTCGGACAAATACAAGACACAATTGAGGGGAAACAGCCCTAAACTGAGGATCTGCGAGACCCTATTTGATTTTGTGGTATCAGCTTGGACTTACATTGAGGAAAATTGAAAAGCAATTTGTTAAAACGCAATCGTTAACCCTGCATGTAAAACTGCGCTTTCGTTTCGTTTTCATTCGTTAGGCTACACTAACTGTACCAATCAAACTGAATAAATGTTGCCCTGTTTATCTGTAAGTTCGTTTCCCTGAAAACAAATAAAAAGATTAAGAAACAACCGTCATGTGAAGAACATTATGCAGCTTTGTTTATTTTTTTTTTATTCTTATGTATGTGTCTAAAAACACACACCGATTCCGTTTAGGCCTTAATTATTCCAAAAGTCATAATCTACCTTTAAGCTTAAGACATAATCAAACTTTTGTTCCATTTGTATTTAACCTTTGAATTAAAGTGAAGTACCTAATAAGTAAATAGTATCCATTTAAGGAATAACAGTCCCACCTTACAGTAGTCCGCACGGGGAAGTATTTGTATCCAGAGTGTCTCATATACACATCGAATGGATCACTTCAGCTTGTTTAGATACTCTATAACTGAACGGATGAAAAGCAGACGGGCTGACAGACGTTTGAATAATTTAGCTGCATGACACAAAGAAAACTACACGGAGAGACGGTACTTTTAATTAGTCGAGATGTAGCCTAGTTCTAATACATTATATATATATATATATATATATATATATATATATATATATATATATATATATATATATATATATATATATATAATATTTATCTATATATACAAAAATATAGCACGTACTTCAGTAAAATGCAGGTAGAAATTCTGTCTGCTATAGTTGCCAAAATGTCATGATTTGAAAAAGAAGGATCAGATTACTATTAATACATGACCGAGTATTTTATTTATTGCAACATCTCAAGTGACCTATGCTGCACCGTTTGAGACACATGGAAGTGCTTGTGCTACTTCAATGAAACTCTGGTTGTATGTTGACTGTTAACGTTTATTCTCAACAGCCATCATAAAAGCAGCAGCAGCTGGACAGGAGAGGAGACACAAGGTGCTACCTGCACTTGGCCTCCTATCCGCTTTGATTTCAACGCTCTGATGTTTTCCGGAGGCTTGTCTGGACACAAAGTTTCACACCTTGCATGGTATAGACAGATAAAGCCTCCCTCGTGCTTTGTCATTATTTCGTCTGATTATTAACATCACGCCAGATGTTTGTTCATCTCATCTCAAACAGCCATTATTCATCCAGAGATTCATTAAGAACAGCTTCGTGTCTTCCCTGAAGAGAGGAAGTTTCTTATTAAGAGGATGAATCAAACACGACTCAGGCTTTGGAGGGTAGCATGCTGTGAATGGGATTCGCAACCTTTCCTTAAAAGGTAAAGTGATACGTCTACAAAAGCATGTCTGGCGGTTTTTAATTGAATAAGTTGAAAAGTTTAAATTAGGCTAACTTTAGCCAAGAGGCTATTCAATGTGCCTACGCCTCCTCTCCCCTCCTGCCACCGCCAGGAAATGGCCTTAGCGCATGTGGACGCAAAATCAAAGCATCATCAAAACATCCCCATTGCTGCACGTTTAGCCATTTCCACAACTATTGTTTGTATCACATTACTTCTGGATATGAAAACTGAGGCTCATATTTGGCTCCACAGCTTCACAAAGTTCATAAGTCGTTAGAGAGAGAAGCATAGAAGGGGAAAAAGGTCACATAATGTGTACGCTTAAACTGGACTGAGATGTTTATGAATGGGGGGGGGGGAATAATTTCAGTAACCGAGGCTGTAATATCAATACAAAACAGAAATTTTTGTGAGCCATTTTGTTTATTTGTAATTTTACATCAACAATGGCGGGGACACACAATTCCGTCTTTCACAGGAGAAACACCATGGAAACGAGCATATTGTTAACATCAATATATAACAAGACGTACATAAAGATTATATTCAGTGCAAAACAACTACGCTATGTCACCAGCACATTAAAATAAAAATTCCCTTATTTTAAAATCCTTGTAATTGTAGCATGTATTATCATACACAGTAAATGTGCGTTATAGGCAGTTTTAGTTGTTGGGAAAATAGCTTGCAATCGAATCAGAGCGATGCCACAAGTGAGAAATATAAATTCAGCAAAGGCAAAGCTCTGAGTTTAGGTAGTGCCGTGGTACAATCTCAAAATAGTTTGCTTGGCTTTAAACTAATTGTCTTCCCAAGACTCACAAATTGTCTTCAACAAGTGTATATTGTATATTGGGTAGGCTAAATGCTACATACATAACTTAATATAATGATGATATAGAACACTTTTAAAATTAAAACCATCTGAAATCTCTATATTCAGAAATCTCTATTGCAATTCCCCCAGGTTTAGGTAGCATCAAAGGATTTCAAACGATTGCATTTCCCTGGTAATCCTAGAAAAAGATGTCTGAGGAGCTAATGGCTATCTTTGTCTAGGCCATTCACATGAAAACGAGTAAAACAGTAACAGTAACAATTCGAATAATAAAACGTATGGTTCCTACACAGGTCGTTAGCCAATGTAACTGCTGCGATGATGTTTGAATACTTACTACTAAGTTATAGGCCATACATTTCGTTTACAATTTCGGAAAGGGTACTCTGAAATGACGTCCATGTTCTTTTTAATGTAGGCTATAATATATTTACAACACAGGTCGGCGTTGGTCATGTTCTGATCTTATTTGGCTATGCTTCTGAAACAGTTCTTAAAAGCAAAATTGGTAAAAAAAAAAAAAGAAAGAAAGAAAGAAAGAAAAAAAAATAGCTAAGTCTTTTCCATCTAACATGCGTTTTAATTGACCCTCTTTTGGCATGGATGACTGTTCTATCAAAGGAAATGAGCTACAAGCGTGTGCAGCTTCTACAGAATCCAAATCCAAATGCAACTCATGTTGGGATAATCGTGAGAAGGGAGAATTTTGTCTATTTATGACAGCAATATTTAAGAGAGATTCCTGTTTCCTCTTGACATAATGAAAGGGTGGTCATAAAGTTGACGCGCTCTCTGACTCCTTGTGACTTTTCGTCTCTTTATGGGACCTCTCTTTTTTTCTCTTTTTCAGCCATATAACCATAAAAAGGACCATAAAATCACTCCTTGGTCTCTTCTTTCTCTTCCGCTTCTTTCTCCTCTGCCTCTTCCCCTTCACCGTCCTCGTTGCCGTCATCCTCGGCCTCGGCTTCAGCCTCTCCTCTCTGACCCGGAAACTTGTCTTTGTTGTTTTCTTTTTTCCACTTCATCCTCCTGTTCTGAAACCAAATCTTCACCTGCCGCTCGGTGAGGCTCAGGGCGTGAGACACCTCAATCCTTCTCTTGCGGGTCAGGTAAGGGTTGAAGAGAAACTCCTTCTCCAGTTCAAGAGTTTGGTAACGACTGTAGGTTTGCCTCCCATTCCGTCTGCCTGGGGCTTGAATAAAATAAAGCCAATAGGTTAGCTGGACTGACAACGCTCCCCAATAAAAAAAAATCATTCACATGACTTATAATTAATTCCGCGTTTGCAGAATTAATGGATACTAATCGTTCAGCTCCTTCATTTAGCTTGCACTCCTATTCACATTCACTCATTAAGAGCGGGGGAGCCCTTATTTAAAGTGTGAGATGGATAAATCTGTTAAGCAATACAGGTCGTATTCCGTGTGGAGTTTCTAAACGTAATTGTATGTTTCATTCATGTTTGTGCCATTTACAGATCTGTCTGCAGGTGCTCCGACTTTTACGCTCACTTTCACTAAAGAGTTGGTGGTGAGTGTGAGAATATTCTGGATTTGTATTGAAAGTGGCTATCAATTATTAATTACTATATCAATAAATTTAGGCTAGAGTGTCCTATATTGCCATCAGTGTGTTGATGATAAATTCCTCCAAACCAAAATCAATACATTCTATTTTAGATTAGTTTTTAAACCATACGTGTAGAAGCACATAAATTAGTATGGTTTTCCTCACTAGCAACAGGGCCTATACAAGCCTGGTTGAGATTTTCAGCCACACACAGAGCGACACACACATAAGGAAAATAAGAAAAGACAGGGGGCAGGGTATGAGAAAAGAGATGCACTGTAACAACAGATGGGGTCAGGCTAATGATAAATATCTCTGAGATCAAAATGAAGCTTACACCTGTGTGGAGTTAATGTAGCCTGATAGCCAGAGCAGAATGATCCATGAATGGAAGAGGTAATATCTACAAAGCCCTTATGGTTATGGCTGTATGAGTCTGAGCCACATTGGGCCTGTGGGTCAAATTACCCCCAAACCCCTAAAACCCGGATTCTGGATAATCGGGGCATGTTGTGTTTCAGCTAACCCTCCTGTCACTCTGCATGCTAGTGTGTGGCACCACCATATTTTAAACTATGGCTTATTCATTCTTCCCCCTTGTGCGTTTCGAGTTTGTGAAATATCTTATGACAACGATAATTGACTTCAAAGAGCTGCTGTCATGAGCTGTGATCAGCAATTCGTTGGTTAAAGGCACGTTTGAAAGCAAAAATTCAGCCCTGTATGGACATGTGCTGCAGAGTTAACAGCAGCATGCAGCACCGGTTGTATGTGCCCTATCATGTTCCCTGACTTATTTCGTTTTATAGTTAAGAGACACCCTCGTGTATATTCAAGAATATTTAGCACAAATGCAAACAGACACATACACCCAAGCACACACATACACCCAAGCAGACACACACACGCACGCAGACACACACACGCACACACATACACGCGCGCGCACAGAGTAACATTGAAAGAATAGGAAATATTTCTGACCGTGGGGTCTCATCCAAGGAAACATAAGACTGGGACTGGAGTTTTGATTTAAGTGGCCTTGTCCTTCTCCGGGGTTAGAGCTGCTCGACGATTTACAGTCTGGGTATTGCGCTAGGCTTGCGTCTTGCTGGGTACCATAAAGCGTTTGCCTCGGAAGGGCTTCATATCCATAAAATTTCGTTGCATCCCCGTGGCAAGCCAAAGCGCAGGGGTTTTGCTGGTATCCGGGGTTGGAGATCCCAGTGGTCCCGTGGTGGAAAAAGTCTTGCACATGATGGGACGGGTGCTGAAAGCCCGGTGCGGCTGCTCCGGGTCCGTAAACCAGCGTGTGGCTGCGGGCAACGCTTTGTGGAAACCTGCAGTCGTAGTAAGTTGGCTCCAGTGATTCGCTGCCTTTGTACTTAGAAAAAAGAGGATTAACAAAATAGGAGCTCATGTTTAGTTAGCATCAAGCAGACGGGCTCTCTCGCAGAATATCTCCTTTAGGATGATGGCAGCCTTTTGTTTAGGGTCCCAACTCGCACAGCGCGCACAGGCAGACAAACCGGAACTAGGAGAAACGCTGCCCCTTTGGACAATCTACGGCAGCTCACTCTGTCTGAGCCGTTCCTCTCATCCGATTTCTCTCGCAGTCGTGATTGTTTTCCCCCAGATTTCGCAGGCTCAAACCCGGCTCATGGTATGTGCTTTGGGTGTGCCTTAGCAAAGGTTAAAGCTGGCTTGCTCCACCGGCACAGTCACAGACGCTGCTCTTTTCTTTCTTTTTCCTTTTTTTAGCTTCCCACCGAACCACCCCCACCACAAGCGCCCCCCACCCTCCTCCACCCCCACCCCTTCATCTTCCTACGACCGGTCAGACGTGGGCCCTACGTATATCCACCTTGAAGGAGCTGCACTAATCATAACCAACAACCCAAGAGGCTTTAAATATGATCAATGTTATGTTTATCACAAGAAAATCTTTGTTATTAGCTGATCAATGGAAATGTGGACTGGTTAAGATAAAGACTAAGACACATTACACACATACACTTTGCTAGTTGTCGTATGGAGGGTATGAGGTGTACAAAGCAGGGAAGGTTCCCTCTTTAAAAACGGATAAAGCTGTTATGAGTTGCTGTTTGCCCTGCCAGGCCCTACTGAAGCTTATACACTGATTTCTAGAAAATAGTGGAGCTTTTATGGGCTCCAGGAGGTCAACATAGCCTTTGGGAAGTATGAACACTAACACGTTACATAAAGCAACGCCAAAGCAAAACAACATTGAAACTATGACATACAAGGGAAACAATGTATGAGAATAAGACATAACATCATCCTCGTGTAATCGAGTAAAGGCCAGGGCGACACACTTGCACCATGAGCTGTAAAACACCGACACACGCAAATATAAACACGACCTGTGAATACTAGGTGCCACTTACTGACCCCGTAAAACCGACGAGGATAAGCAGTAAATCTCCCACGTGGAGGAGTTCATAAAATTTTACATCAGATGTTTAGCTACAATGAGCGCGCGCGCATTTCCCAGCTCAATAGTTGTATGGGCTCTATCTCCAAATATGCCAGTGTGGTTTTTGGCGGTTACTGACGTTTTATACACATCGTCGTAAAATATGTAAGGCGCACTGGGCGAATTTATAGACCTTTCACACACTATAAATATGCAGATTGCCAATCATTGTTGCAGACTTCTTGGGGACTTTGAGCTGCTGGTACCGACGTCACAACCGACAGGATAGAAATGAGCAGTAACTGTCTTTTTTTAGCAAGCAGTTACGATTAAATTATTTTTATTATCAACATTACTATAGCCTACTAATATTATGTATTATGATTTTTATGTTGTATGATGTGATTATTATGACCTATAATGTTGTTGATGTTGTTTCTGCTGTCAGTGTTGTTTTTGCAAATTGTTATTAAAGACCTTATATGTTTTAATTGTTTCTGGCTGTTCATTTATTATGTTATTGTTGTGTAAATTATGTGTTTCTTTGTTTGTTTTTCTTCTTAAGTATTTTAATACAGTTTTTTTTTATTTACACCATGAAATAAAATAAAAACAAATGCATAAAAAAACTAAAGAAACTAAGAAACTAAACGCAATGCCGTATTTTCCTATCCAAAATGCAGATATTATAGCCTTTTGTCAAAACTAAAAACCTGCCCGAGCAAAACAATCCTATTTTTATTTAGTACACAATAATAATTAAATAAATACCACAACCTCCCAATTAACTCATCAATTTAGGGGTAATGAGAGAAGTGTTTAAACCGAGAAAGTGACAAAAGGTAAAATAAAAATGTAACTCACGAGACAGAAAAAAAAAAAAATAAAATAAAAATCCTGTTCATGCACACACTCTGTGTCCAACACAACAACCAGCTCGCTGCATTCTGGAGTTCTGCTCTGTGGCCTATTACACAAAATGCGGTGGATGAGCATGTCTGTCATTTTGTCATCGACAAGTTACTCTTCATTTTTCAGCCAAGCCACACAGCTGTAAAGAAACCTTTTAACGCACAGACCTTGCTCAAAACATGGACCAACAGCGTCATCTAGTGTACAGATGTGTGCCTAAACCTAAATGAATCCACCAATGAGAAACAACTGTGATGTGGCCAGAAAAGGGTCTCCCCATTTGTCCAAACGTTATACGTATCACGTCCTTTTCCTGAAATAAAGCAGCGTTAAAGAAGCCATTTACTACCAGATCTGTAACTATACTACTAACAGTCTCCTCTGTTTTACAGCAGGCTTGAAGTAGTTGTTGGGCTGTATCCTTTTTCCTGCCATGGCCGCTGCCTCCTCTCAAATAAGAGATAACAGAGCTCTGCAAAACTCACATTTGTGCACAATAACTATTGACGTTTCTCCCTCTAATTGTAGGCTAATAGCCCACTCATGTGATGAAGTGCGGCTGGCTCACATGGCAAAAGTCCTCTGAACAGTGTGCACGACTCTCCTTTGAAGGGGTCCACCACCACCGTCCATTAAAACCATAAAGTAATTTAGCCCAGACGTCTAGCCAGTTAGTCGAGTTTGCTTTGTTCGTCTGCATTTGAGACAAACAGCCGAGCTCCAACAGGGGCTGTAAAACTGACAGTTTTGTCCGAGCTGAGCGGAAATGCACTGGATTAGGCTTTGAAATTACAGCATCCTGTCCGTATTGTTTGCCACCACAAAAAGGCAATTTAGGCCTAGCACAGGAAACAAATGCGAGACTTGGGAAATTGTCCCTCACGTTTACACTCAATGTTTAAATTTAGTCTCAGACTTTCTGATCGCCTGTGGGCCTGGCGAACGTATTCAACCAATACGATTATTATAAAGATAATTCATTTAGAAAAATACTCCATAGCAGTTGCTAATATTGATACACGAATACGTTCTTGGAAGTGTGACAACTGCACAAATAGTTTTTGGGGTTCTTTCAAACATAGCATAGGGCATAGAGCAATAAAACAAATATCGTGCATGTATCCCATATATCTTTTGCTCCTATACGTTTTTTGTTGAAGTTAAATAAACTATAGCCTACAGCTACATATCAATATAAGTAGAACCGTAAAATGCAGAGTTAATTGTTTTACAGTAAAACCGGTGCTTATTAGAGGAATGTACTTGTCTTCTCAAAAAGACCAAACAGGGCTATTTGTGTTTATTTGGCGCGTGTGCACTTATCCAGAATTATCCATATATATGCACCTGTAAATACGTGGCTGAGGCTTAAAGAATGCTAACTAAGACCCCAATTTGAAGTTATGCAAAGCTAAATAAAACAATGTTTAACTGCTCTGACAACGTTGTGTTTTCGACCTCGCCATTATTTGCGGTGGCAGAGCTCATTTAGGCCTTTGCTTGCTTGGAGGAATGCTCCTCGGCAAAAACGTAAGACAAAGAATTGTGGAGACATAATTATTTAGCAAATTTCCCTCTGTTTGCAACAGTAATTTGGTAACTCCATTTATCTGCGGGATTTTTTTATTTATTTAATCAAGCAAATAGTTTGGTGATATTTAATGAGATCTTGTTTGTTAGGCCCTCTCTGCCGCCTAGTACTAATTACTAAATGTGTTTGGTCGCAAATATAATACCCTCGTGAGTCCCAATGAACACAGCATACAAGCACTTAGAGATAATGTTTATATTTGCAGAGGTCTTCTACACTCTATCGTTAAACTCGTAGGCTACAATCAAAAAAGATGCACAAATACAGCAACAGCTATCACAAAAATACAAGACAGACAAGTCCGATGGCAGATGTTCAGTTTCTGTACAAAATACTGCACCTGCACAACAACGTACAAAGGAAGAAACATGAAAGAAAACATTCACATCATAAGTTATGGGATTGTGAAATTCAAAAGAATTCAAGTATTCTCTTTCTTCAGACAGTTTTAACATGTCCAAAACTGCACTTGTATAATTTCTCTTACAAAAAAAACGTAAAGGTATTTCGAAGTGAAGGCAGCACGTAATTATCTCCCTTAGAAGTATCGTCTTTTCTTCTTTCTTTTTTTAACATAGGTGAACACATGAGTGTGCACTGGAAAATAACAATCAGAATCAAACAGTCTCGAAGTTAAGGTTAATAAAAAATCCAACAAAGTGATAAATACGAAGAGGAAGAGAGAGAGGGGGATCATCGTGTGTTTTGGTACATCTGTGCTGTTCATGTGACTAGTGGTTACTATGGTTGTTTTGTGACTGCAGTCCACATTATTGTTCTTTGCTGTCGTTCTTTTCTTTGTTCATTTTCTTCATCTTCATTCGCCGGTTCTGAAACCAGATTTTGACCTGTCTCTCGGTCAGATTCAGGACCCTCGCGACCTCGAATCGGCGGTCTCTAGTAAGGTACATATTGAACAAAAACTCCTTTTCCAGTTCGAGAGTCTGGTACTTTGTGTAAGGACATCGCTTCTTCCTCGTGGAGCGGGCGTGTATCCAATTTGCCACAGGGTTATCTGCAAGTAAAAATCATAACAATAATAAAAATAATAACAATAATAATAGTAATAAAGACTAAATATATGGGCAACACTGTGAGGCATTTTAAAAACTGAAACAATGACAACATTTGCCTTTGGATTTACAATGCCGTGGGCTCATCACGAGGGGCTACAACTGAAAACAATGACAAAACATACACAAGTTTAATGTTTACCATTAAAGCTAAGCTGATAGTAAAAATGTTGAGGGAAGATTCTCAGCCTCAGACTATCAAACCATACACTGATTTGCTTCCTTGTCCCCTTGACTTGTGAGTAACACCGTCGTAAAATACTCAATGCGCTTATTCACTTTATTGGCCCATAAAATGGCCCGTGGTTCAAGCCTTTACAGGTCCGTGGTGAAAGTCCTCCAGTATCTCCCTACATTCCTCAAGTTGGCTGGAAGAGTCATATGAATTTGTTTTGGACCCAGACAGGAGGGGACATTTTCATATCTATATGCAATATATCATCTTCTCTTTATTATGTGGGTAAATAATGTAGGCAAATATATGACCATCAAATTGAGCCAGGAATTGGCTTTTCCTCACTAGACGGGCCTAAATGGAAAAAAAAACAGGACTGGAATTCGGCTTATAGGGCTGCATGTGCCGTGCGTAATGGCACTGGGTCAACATCTGTACGTAAAAAGGCATTATAAAGGATTTTTTTATAAAGCATTTACTGATGAATATTATATCACATGTCGGTTTACGTTGTTCTCTTAAAAGAGCACCTTGCATGTTTTAACACTATGCAACAGCCTTCCAAATTCAACGTCTTCCTGTAGGTTTGAGTCCATGTTTACAACCCCGTCTGGTTTTATAGCCCCAATATTAGCCTAGTAGCGTTTGTCTTTTATAGTTCCTAAAGCTTTCCCCCCTAGCAAAGGCGATTCTGCTCAGCTGAAAAGGGAGGATGAAACAGTTTATAATTTCACGTTATGCGGGACGTTAAAATGCTTCTAAGCAAAAGCAGCTTTACACAATCCCAAACCAAAACTCCCACTCGGTTGTAAAAGACTGTAGGAGCTTGAACTTACTCGGATCTAGCTCCGGCTTCTCGTCTTTATGTTTCCCTGAAGTCAGGATCTCCGACTCGGGAGAGGGGATATTTTGCTGCGTCTTCTCTCGCATGTCAGTCGACGAGCAGTACAGATAATCCGTGTAGGTCCGTCCGCTGGAGCCGAGACACTCGGCGGCTCTGTGCTCCTGAAAGGCGTCGGGCTTCAGCCCATAATGCCTGCTGTTCCCCGGATAGCCATGGAAAGGCACGGCGCCTGATATCGGCTCCAGCCATGACCGCATATACCTCGAGTCTGTGCTTAAATGAGGTTGGTGACTGTATGGATGGTAAACCACAGATGACTGGGAGTGTACAGGGGTCCAGGAGGTGGAGAACACGGGTGCCTTGGGTGCGAAGCTGCAGGAAGGAAAGTCAGCACACTCCGGTACTAGAGACGTCGGACGAGGGCCGGCTGGGTGCGAACCGGGAGCCGAAAACCGAGCTGCAGCAAGGACATCCTCGTTTTCATGGTTGATCAAGGAGTCCACATAATAATTACTTATGGGACCCGTGGTCGACATGTCGAAGCTTCCCCGACTCTTTTACATGCATCCGATTATTATATGGAGTGTATGTGTACTTTTTTATCTAGCCATAGAACAATCAAGGCAGGTAATTATTTCTCAGCGCTTCCCTGGCTGCTATTGGCTGCCTCGCCGACACGTGATTCTATTTACCCCAGCAAAAATTGTACAGTGGATCAATGCGCCACTTATCCTGGGATACCATTGCACATAATCGGATTAAAGAATGTGCTCTTTTGCTCTTACTCTGGGACGTATTAGAGGTAACTTTAACAACCCTGTTTCTTTAATAAAGAAAACTTGCCTTTTTAGTGCTACTAGTGGATCTTTCTCTAGTCGCAGTAGACCTGCGCACTGTTACGTCTAAAACCGAGCAAGGCACTATTTGATGGTGTAATCAATCTCTGTCTGGCAAAATCTATCGCAGACCGGCGTTATTGCAATGGATAGTATTACAGCATTACAGTGTTTATTGTATCGCTGACGCCTTTTATCTTTATCAAAGCAGCAGCACATTTGATAAGGTGAAGGGTTTATAACTTCCTGTGTTATGCTGTTTATTTTCGCCTTCACAGTAGCTACATATAGACAAGACAGACAAGAGAGGGAATCAAAATACGGGATGCAGGATACTCCAACAATTAAGTTTACACCGTTTAAACGAGGGCACAACCAACCCAACATTTTGGATCTGCGGAGATAGGAGAGGAGGGGATTCAGATTCTTGACAGGCAGCCCACTGCAGCGGGTTATATTCGGCTAGTGACCGTCTATGTTTTTATGCCCATCAATAAATTTTAACGAGGACCATTTGATTGTTCATAAACGTGTCGTTAATAAGACTGCATCCGAGTTCCTCGCTTAACATAAAACCACCACCACTTTATGCACACGAAACAATTCCTATCAAACAGAAAGGCCGGAGACAGGAAACAGAAGACTGCAGAGAGCAGAGGAGGTAAAAAGGTTCGTTAAAGGTCTAACTAGATGAAAGCTTTTATAACAGGGATAATGTTACTCTTATATCTAATGACAAGAGTTTACCGTTTTGCCCTGAGATATACTAGAGTAGCTTGTCAGTTAGTAGACTGTGAATCAACCCTGAACTCTTCTGCAGGGCTGCAGCGCCACAGCAAATAACACAATACTAATATACGATGAAACAAGACTAACCGAAGAAGACACCAGTGTCCCAGGGAACACTATTTAGAAATATAAAGCTTTATTGCAGACAAAGGTCCATATTACACATTAGACTAATTGTGACATAGATACTGAACGTGTAATGCACATGTGTAGACTGGATGCGGTCGACAACAACATAGCGTTATTAAATCCTAAAAGCTGCACACGTTCTATTCCTGTGATGTGGTGACTTTGGTGCAGGAGTGTGTATTTGGACACGTTTGAGAAACGGTGATGCTGAGTGTTATTCTCATACGTTTTAATCTTACATGTATGCACGCATGTTTTACCTGTGAATGCAATTTATGTCGTGTTTTACGATGATGTGCGTAATTGCTGTTTGAAATATGCTTTGAAATATTTCTTTGATGTTTTGAAATATTTCTTTTACTGTTGCCCAGTTGTTTGAAAAAAAAAAACAACCGAATTGAACTGTTGCCAACTTTAAGATGAGGGAGCTAAATAAGGGTGTGTAGCCCTGCAAGAGTGAAATTATAGTGCAGCCGAACAAATCCCACGTCACTATGCTGGAATTAAAACAAACTGCATGGGTGCACTGTGTTCAGAAATACGAACTGACAGTTTGACCAGAGAGCCAAAAAGACCAATTTTAAAAGAAATCCCAATTTATGAGTAGATATGATAATAACGCGTGGAGTGTATCGGTAGGGAAAATCTCTAGAAAACAAATCTTGCCTTTGTCATTGCCAAGCTACAAGAATCACATGTTGTCACTAATTAGTCTTGACTAAATTTAACTTTAGTATTAATTCCATACACTTGGAAAACAACGGACATGTTATCTGGACGTCATGACGTAAAACAAAATGTAATAAGCATCAGCATTAGGAAGTGCGATGTTTGTCATGCTGCTGAGTTCAGATTCAACCATGAAATTTAAAAGGCCAGACGCCAGACCTTAACCCGGATTACGCCAAATGGTGTCCTGGTGAGTGCTGATGAATGCGCAAGTCTGCGGAGAGTCAAACATTTCCCCACATGTCCGCAGAAATACAACCCTTTAACAAATGTCTCTAAAAAGCTCTAAGTCCATTTATGTTCCATTAAAGCAGAGTAAAATTAATTAATTAATAAAATAAAAAATAATTAATTGGCCATTTATAACCATAACATATGGTCTAATAAATACACTATAAAGCTCATTTCTATGTCTAGAGTAATCTTGTGAATAATCCTTCGTATTGTTTTGGGTGTGCGCCTGTTTTGAAAGAGAGTGAGCGCGTGTGTGTGTGTGTGTGTGTGTGTGTGTGTGTGTGTGTGTGTGTGTGTGTGTGTGTGTGTGTGTGTGTGTGTGTGTGTGTGTGAGTGAGAGTGTGTTTGTGTGTGAGTGAGTGAGTGAGTGTGTGTGTCTATTGAGGAGAAGTGAGAATTTTCTTTTTTTTTTTACAATGCAGCCTATCTTTTCAGTCGTTTATCATGTTTGTTGGGTTATAATAATAAAAACGATTGCATCATTAAACATTCATTTGTTGTTGTTTATTTCTGGCATGGAAGAAATGCTTCTTTGTTGCATCGCTAAACATGTCCTTTTCAAAACATTTGTACCTATAGAAACACGGTTTGCTATTTGCTATTTTGTAAACAAAAAGTGAGCTAATGGTTTGTCACTTGGTTTTGAACATGATCCAGTACCACCAATAGATGTAAAAGAAGACTAGAAATAGATAAAGAAAGTAACAGTACACGTTAGGAAGAAGAAAAATGATACGAAACTGTTGGGTTTGGTTTTAGATTGGCTCTGTCGTCTATAGTCAAGTGAGGTCCATTTTATTAATTTTGTCCAAAATCCCAAATTTGCCTCTGAAGTCTTTACAGCCTGTACAACTCACACCATCTAGACTCGGATCATAGAGCTTACTTTGTGTTTTCATCTTCAGGGTAATTTGTCCTATACGTCTCAAATGCATAGTAATTAATACAGGCCTACGTTTATAACAGCTAAATAAATGAATGAAAACTGATTGAAACTGATGCTAATATTTCGTCTGGCTCTGACATTTCTACACGTTACACGATTCGGTTTTCTACTCAAAATAATGACCAAATACGGATTATAAAAGGCATATGGGGATAATGTTAGCATGCGCGCGGTGGATAATGTTGTTTCTGTCTTAGATAATAAGCTAACGGACAAAAGAAATTCAGTAAGACCTAGTCTGGGTGTATTGGAGTTGCCGCAGTGCGATGACGCTTCATATTACTGGCAAAAACAAGTTTTAAATGACTTGCGCCTATTATTGAAGATGAAGCCTAGATTTCGGATAGCCTCAATGTAGTTTCCCAGATATAATGCTAAGAACGACAACTATTGAACAGGGCAGCATCAATGAATCATGAATCTGTCCGTATGGTTAAACAACAAAACTACATCTCCAGACGGAACAGTTTAAATGTGTGAATGGTAGATTATGACTGGCTGCAGATTACCATGTGTTTGTGTTATTATAATCATAAAGTAGATAGAAGCACAGAACACGAAATACTGATTATTAATGAGCATGTAAAGATGATTCGTCTTCATTGTCAAGCGAGTCTGAACTTTGTTTGTTGTCACTTTCATTAGCACAACCACTTTGTGTCATTGCTGAATGGATGAATACAAACAAACGCTCTTCGTTGCAACATGACTTTCTATTATCAGACACTTGCAGTCCCATTTGTTGGCTTCTGTGTGATGACAGAGCAAAGGCGCTTTAACTATTCTATTAGTACTGAAGATATTAAATGTAGCCTAATGTCCTAAAAGAAACAGTAAACACTTAAGAAAAGTACATTTGCCCATGAACCTCCAACAGGCCATTCTTCTAAAAACACACGCACAGCGCAGATAAACCAACGAAGTTGTTTAATCTGGCCTATATAGGCCACATTTTTTAACCATATTATACGCGCTTAAACTCTGCATATGGAAAATTCAACTTGGATATGAAAAGTTATTTATAACACCCATGTGCTGACAGAACGTAGACCGCACATATGCCCCTGCAAATTACAGTTTCATCCAAACACGCCTCTTCATGGTAAATTATCTTTCTAGACTGTCCCAAAAGCATTTTAAATCAAAACACTTGATAAAATCCATCCATTTTTCAGCCTAAGATGATCTGAGAGCTAATACTGATTAGATAGATAGATAGATAGATAGATAGATAGATAGATAGATAGATAGATAGATAGATAGATAGATAGATAGATAGATAGATAGATAGATAGATAGTGACTAGGCCTGCCGCTGGATGGCAAACATTTTGCATTATCGTCATCTTTTCGTGGTAAGACAAGGCGAGGTAATTCATGAGGGATATGGATCATCATCTCTTGAATAAAAATAAGCTATTTGTGGTATTTTTGCAGCCATGTTGATTCTGCATATACAGCTAAGTTGATTGCCAGTTTCAAACCACGCTACGAGGATACAAATATTCCCAATTATTACAATTTTTTAAAGCTACATATTCAGTTTCACTTCCCCACCAGTGTTCAATATAATAAAACAAATCGAAACATATTCCAGTGAAATAAAGTTGACGGCCCTCGTCTTCTGAATCAAATCTACCCACTTTATCTTTAAAAAAAAATGAACGCACGAGGAGCTTATTTCCCCCGATATCCCACAGAAAAAGCTATCATGTATGTCAGAAAAAAGGAAAAAGAAATCCGTTAGCATAGTTGGATCATGTCTGATCATGCCAGTGGCGGTAACACATCTTGAGTTGTCCCAAGGAAGTGGCTGACTAAAGCCTTCAGTTCCTGTGCGCCACTACAAAGTGAAATAAATTGCTTTATGTGTATATGGTTTTAGGGTGAATCTGTGCAGCTCTCGGGGCTGTTTCCAGCGCTGTAAAGTCTTTGTCAGTGATACATTCCAAGGGAGATACTCATTCACTGAGCTGAATGAAAGTGACTTTGGATTCCAGACTGTCTCTTCCAGTTGCACTACCGCCAAAGAGAGGGGGGGCTGAGAAAACAAGGGGAAATAGGGACCAGGATAAACACTGGACTGTCTTGCAGAAAAGATGCTGACTGCGCCAAAAAACAACTGTTAAGTAAATAAGTTATAGTCTTTCTTTTGGATACACTCATCACTTTCCTCAAGATTTTCCTTTTCCTTAATGGCCTATATTCATTTCACCTCCGCTAAACACATCCATAATGTTAATAATAAAATGGATTAGGCGAGACTTAAATAAAGTTAGGCCCATCTATGATGGTTAGTGGCTCACCGACTATAATTTCCGATATAAACAAATAAGCATATGTGCCAACATTAAGTCAAATAATTCAGTGTTGTTGAAATAAAATGTAATTTAATAGTGAGGCTATTGTAATCAAAGGAAAATGGAAATCATTTGTATCTATAAACTCGACCTACGTCTTAAAAACGTATGTCTTAATAGTTAGAGCAATATATTACATTTATTTAAGATTAGCTAGTATTATTTTAGATCAGCTCATTAACGAGAGGGGGGGGATTAAGAACAAATAAAACATGATATAAACTAAAGTAGTTAATCTATTGAATGTAAAAAAAAAAACAGATGGGAAAAAAAAGAGGAATGGCATCTGACTGAAAAAATAAAATAGGCCTCAATTAGCAAAATGTGACTTCTAATGGGAAGTCATGATGTGTGTTGAAGTTTGTGGAAACAATTCAATTCAATTTAAGAGTTAGATCATAGTATCACATATATTTTACTATTAGGCCATTTCTCAGTATAAAACTTCGCAGCAAATTGGAAATTGTAGTCTACGGCATTTTGGAATAATAGCCTACATTTCAAGCAGCCGTGTATCAGCTTTAACAAGAGCATGCTCACATAATATCATGGAAATATCAATACGCACCCATTTCCTGTTATAGACCCAGATTAATTTGTCAGATAAATTAATGAGTCAAATTTGTGACATATATCTATCTATTGGTATCTATCTATCCATCTATCTATTCGAATCCCCATAAAGCAGCTGAAACCACTAAACAAACCTAAGCAGACAGCCAGTGATGACAGATGCAATACAACGCAGTCTAAAACTTTACCCATGTTGTTTACAACCTATTCTCCTTCTGAGAGCCTCAGAAGGTTTTACAGCCCACCACAAAATAACAGCAAAGAAAGAAAACGTCTCTGTCCAAGGTATTGCAGCTCAGTTCATTTACAATGCCATTTGCGGGAACCTGGGTGACTAGTATAGGGGGTAATTCAGCGGAAATTGTGCCCTTGATGAAGACGAACTGACGTAATCAAGGCAGTTTCTTGTTGCCGAGCCAGGAAGCCAACCCCAACAACATGAAACTACCTAAACCACGCTTCAGCTTCGTGCAAAAGGGTTAAAATCCTTGGAAAGAACAACGCATGCAAAAGCCAAGAGAGGATTAACACCATTCAGCACAAAGAGAAAAGGCGAGTACCAACGCAATAAAACACAACATGGTCTACTAGGGCTGAAATCAAACTACTTTCTAATCACTGCCTGTAGACAACTTTTAGCCCGGTATGGCTTTCATTGTTTGCTCATATTAATATTATATTGTTCTAATTCCACACACAGCCATTTATTCAACTATTGAAAATAAGCAAAACTTCAGGAAAAAATATCAGTCACAGTAAGTATCCAGAAACATAAGGCTAAATATTCAGCAGCCAGCATTCTGATTGCAGTAAAAAAAGAAAACAGAAACCAGCAGCACGCTGAATGATCAACAACTTATAAACTATCGACGTGTGCAGACGTGCACCATGCGTGCCAAACGAGCTGTCAAGCAAAGGCTCCCTTGACAGATGTGGCATACTTTCCAAAACAGGAAATAAAGATATTACGTAAAAAATGTGAGTCCTACCTTGTGTTGCCTCCTGCAGAAGTCTTCCCGGTGCGTTTAGTTATCCACGTGTTTGCCGTGATGCCTGTTGTTATTATTGTTCCTGCAGCCGTCGCTGTCCCTTTTATCCACCATCTTTCTTATCTCCGGCTCCATTATCCCGGGTGGAGGCGGCTGCTCCTTGCAGCCCAGCGACTCGGCTGGATCCTGCACATTGCAGTCTTTGCTGTGTGGATTAGCCCTCCTCTACACACACCTTTAAACGCATCTTTACTGCTGCAGCACATTATATTTGCAGATCATAAAATCCACCCCCAACGCTTTCCAGGGCGAACCTGACATTAGAATTTTATGACCTTGACTTACTGTGGTCACCTGGATAATATTTAAATCAACGTTATGGTCTCTCACTTCTATTAAAACTGCCATGATCCTCTTCTCTCATCCGCAGTGTCTCTCCCTCCTTCTCATTTGCACCACTATGCCAGGGGAAGGACAAAGTTGGTGATACCTTTCCATTTCCCCCTCCTTTTATTGTTTTGGAATCGTTTGCCATGACATAGCTTAATATCGTCTGGTGCATGCACATTACACTGCACGAAGAATATGCCACAGCAACAGACACCAACGAAGAAGCTGCACAAGTGGCAAAACATACATTAGGCTGTAGTGACAGCAAAGTGAAACTGCTTACATGCCACAAGTTATCTTTAGACTGCTTGAGATTGCTTCCTCGTTTGCTTCATGTTATATTATAATTATCATTGCAAGGTAAAAGCACCTCACTGTTCCAATGATGCTGCAAGGGTTCACCTGGAACTCTAGTCTGCAGGTCGCAGAGTTTTATAGTTCACATAAGGAAGGCACGCCATGTGTATGTGAATGTGTGGTGTGCACATAAAGAAAAATTTGATGAATGATTATTGAATGCATTATAAGATGACACATGCATGTCCTGTCTATATCTGTCATGTCTATGCATATTTGTGGGTGTGTGTATGTGCATGTGTAAGAGTGTGTATGTGTGTGTGTTTGTGAATGCATGTGTAGGTAGAAATCTCTTCAGGAATAGTTATAAACTGCACTGTGCTCTCTTTCTCGGCTCTCCCTGTTGAGCTTCTTGAGCTTCATGCGTCTGTTTTGGAACCAGATCTTGACTTGTCTGTCGGTCAGGTTGATACTTCGACTGATCTCCAGGCGGCGCTCCCGAGACAGATACATGTTGAACAAGAACTCCTTCTCCAGCTCCAGCGTCTGGTGCTTTGTGTAGGGACACCGCTTCTTCCTTCCACTTTTGGCTTTTAACCAGCTTCCCGTTGTCTTTTCCGCGGATAAATCATCTACCGGAGCAAAAGAAAGACAACGATGAGCAACTGAGGCAAAATCCGGAGTCATTTTGTGCAGAGATCATATGTAGCTTTATAACATCCATTAATACATAGGATGCTATATGTCCACGGACATATGCATCCAATTGCGTTCAGCTGGATCAAAGTGAGTAGTTGAGAAGAACAGATTTACCTGAGTGTGGATTCTTCGTGACTATCACTTGAACAAATGAACGACGCTGAACATGCCACCTTTCTCTACAACTCCTACTGCTTGCAAATTGCTTTTGTGTGATGTACAGCTATAATTAGATCAACTCAAACTAGGGTGCGTAAGCACTTCTTTTGCCTGTGTTGGACCTCAGACTCCCATAAAATGTTATTACCTTTGCAAGCAGGAGCCACATGAATTTTTTTCGAGGCTCATCCAAAAACAAAAGGAAGTCTCTGTAGCATAATAGCAGATTTAAAAAAGACAAAGAAACAATGCATGCTGGTGGTAGCAGGGAAAATCACATTATTGCAGTTCATTCAGTTAATTTCTTGATTAGGTTGCAGACTCTAGGGGATCTCTCTCTCTCTCTCTCTCTCTCTCTCTCACACACACACACACACACACACACACACACACACACACACACACACGTGCGTTACAGTAATAATTACCCTAATGTGAACACTCAGTGTGTGACCCACATTTAATCATTACTAAAACATTTAATTCAGTAGGAAACACGCACAAACACACAAATACACACACAATACAATCGTATTGCCTGGCTACACCCTATAATTAAATTAAATTAAAATAAAAACACCTTGTTGGTCGTCATGTATGAGACTTAAATCACAAGTAACACGATACAACTGAAACTAATTTTAAATAAGAGCTAAGGACAAATGGCACAAGGATGTGCAATAACAATGTTGTAGCTAGCATCAAGTTATTAGGGGCATAATTATAACAACAACAATTAGTATTATTATTGTATGTGCTTAAATATCAAACCATCGTTAGGCCTACCGTTTAATATAAATTCCGTTTAAACTGTTAATTTACAAATCAAAATTATTTGTTGTTTTGTCAAACGGAAAAAGACAAATTCGGTTCACTGTTATCAAGGTGCCAGTGTTAGCATATTATAGCGAATTATCGTTGCATCAAGGCAGAAAAGTGTAAATGTATTTAAGAAACATATAATAGTGGGAAATGTTCCCTCAGGTTTACAAGAAGCCAGGGCATAATGTCTAAGATTTTCAACAGTGAAGCAAAACCGTACACTTTTACGTTGGCTCAAAAATGGCACTATGAGGCGTAACATGGTTGTGTTAAAAATGGTTACGTTTCACAATGTAAAAGACCCATGTAAAAGAGAGAGAAAATGAGAGAGTGATATGTGTGTGGTTGTGTGTGAGCGTGTTTATTTCAATGATAACTGCCCATCTCACATTCACACATTAAAGGAAAGGTGTTAAATGCCACGGGCACCATAACCCCTGCTAGGCGAGGCTGTCAAATGCCCAAACCTAAAAAAGCCCCTATGACTGCGATCAAACATAAGTCTGCATTATTGGGCCCTGACACAACACAGCGTGCACACACACAGCAGGGCTACTGATATAATTAATGCACAAGTATCTGTGTGTGTGTGTGTGTGTGTGTGTGTGTGTGTGTGTGTGTGTACACGCGTGCGTGTGTCAGCGAGGAGGGGGTAAAGTAGTTGTCTACCTTTTAATTCCCCGTCCGAGTTATCTGAACAGCTGTCACTTTTGGCCTTCTCTTCCTTCCTGTCCTGACTCTCATCTGTCTTTGAAACCTCTCTGGCTGTGTCCTGCGCCGATTTGCTGCAACTTATTGTCGACTCTGATGCTGATTCAACAGATGTCGCCAAGTGGGTCAGAGAGAAGCCGGAGGGGAACTGCTGGTCATCCTGCTGTGGCCTCTCTCCGTTGTACACCTGGAAACAGCCGCTGGACGAGGCGGTTTGCTCAGACCTGCAGCTATTGTCACCAAGCCGGATGTAAGTGGCCGACTCTGTTGTCTGTTTCCCCTTATTGCTGTCATCCTGGTAGAGGCAACAAAACGCCTCCTCTTTGACGTTGCCCGCTGGAAACGAGCAGGGTTGTAAACACTGGGCAACAGGTTGTTCGTCCCTACTGGTTTTGGAGCCTGGGGTCCATGTGGCCAGCTGTGTTGACAGGTAGGGCGCGTCCTGGAAGCCGCTGAGCGCCAAACTGCCCGGAGGAACCTCGTCTCTTTTGGAAAGGGAAGATGGTCCAATCTTACCAATGTTCCTCATCACCGAATATCCGTACTCTGCAGCTGTGTGGATGTACATCCCGGGGTTGCTGGAATAACCCTCACCCCTGAAGGAAGATGATCCTCCCATTAAAGAATCCATCAGGAAGTTACCGGACGCTATGTTATTCGGACATGACATTTTTGCATTTGGCAACACAGTAATCGTTTAGTGTTCCAATGGTCTGAACTACGGGATCTCTCCAGGAGAATAAGGACAGTAGGATGCTGACATCTTTTGGAGGGGTGCAAAAATATCAGTAACATAATTATGGATGCTGGGAGACATGTCATGTGATTTTCAGACCAATAGCGGTGTGGAAGTGGCCTTGATGCTCCAGACTGACGTGACGTCAGCGCGGTCAAGTTGGGGAATCTGAGGGTTTTTGGTGGAGCAAGAGCGCCACCTAGCGGCCAAACGTGGGTCGAGACAGCAGGCCCACACCAGGGGGAACAAAGGGAGACTGCTGCAGCAGGATTTTATGCACTTACTACGTGGCTTTTAAGTATTTTAATTCGGTTTAAGTTCAGAATTCCAGATGTTTTAAAGAAAGTTAATTTGGTCAGCGTGCGATTTCATTTTCGTCCTCGCGCCAGCCTGTGGAGGTGTCTGTTCTTTTTGTTTGTTTTTATCGATTTGCTTTGTTGTTGCCACCGATTAAGCAAGGTAAGCTGAACGCAGAAGTGTTACCCAAAGGAGTCTGAACTGATGTGTGAACGTCTGTAGGATTTTTAACTGAAAAAAATCGTCAAAATGCAGACGACGTTTTAACCCTTGACGTTGTTAATAGCCTAAAAAATGAAAACGTTCGCTTTGGAATATGACCTGCTAAATTTAAGACTGTGATGTCTTCCGAAATGCGTTTTACTGACATCCTTTTATAGATTCACAGAAACACATTCCGTGCATCAATTACTAAAACCTTAGTTAGGCCCGGTCTTTTATTTTGACCCACCTATTGTTTAATTTCATATTTCGTTAAATTACTTTACTACGACCATCAGAATTAGACCAGAATGAGTTTAAAAAAGCAGACATATTATGTCTTATTAGATCAATTAGTTAACTTTACCTAGATTGCACTTGGGTGTGTTTTCTTGAAATGAGCAACAAAATATTAACTATCTGGCGGAATTGGTATACGCTATAGTGGATGGTAGGCCTAAGGGTATTTGTTATTTTGGTTGTACAAAAAACCCCAAACAGAATTACGTCAATCGTAATGTTTCTTCTGTTTTCACTTTTGAAACTAAATATCTTAAAGCCTAATAAATAATTAATTGCATACCAGAGCAATTGTTATACACAACCCTGTATTATTTTCAGGATGTTTCTTGCTGCTTCACATGTGCTTTCAATATGGTAAACTTGACGTTTTTGTCCATGTCAAGAACAGCTGGGATGTAAATTAAGTACCTATAGCTTTCACTAAAATGATTTCGTATTTATGCATATAGACTTTTTTCAACATAAAAAAGTTGAATAATCTAAATTATCATTCTCTCCTCAAAACTATCCAGAAGTTGCCAATATTATAGTAGGCTAAGAGTTCACATTTGTCCCGTTCAGGTGAAAATGTAAAAATATAGGCTATATATCCTAAGTCAGTAAACTGTGCTGCAGCCGAAACTAGGAACAACATTTAGAACGTAGGCCTACTATTGCGAAACATGAATACAATGAATGACAAAATGAACAGGTTACACTTAAACTGACCTCAACTACAGGTATATAAATCTAAAACACACGAGAACCCAGATTGCTGTGATATCTCATATGAGCCTAGTTTACGAGACTAAATGTTCAAAATGCTGTTTGCATTTATTATCCTGCCCTCGGGTAAATTGTTGACCTGCTTGTGCATTTTGCCCGGGTTAAATGAAGTCAGTTTCTAACCCACATGATACATTTATTTCCCCACTCCGTGTTATGTTCGGTAAATGTCCCCAGTTGTTATCGTTCCGTACTATGTCATGTGTTGTTTTAGTGTCAGGCCTGTGTTTTTTGTGTTGCAGTCGGTAGTCCTACGCTCTGAGACATCCAGTTCGAACAAATCCGCAGTGACTCGAAAGACTACAAACACACTGCTGCTGAAACTTCACTACTTCCTGATATTCGATATAGTTTGAAAACAAAAACTTCATACAGAATCAACCGGTTTAACATTCATTTCTATATGAAGTCCAACATTGTTTGGTTTATTTATTTTTACATAAAATAAACAAAGCTTAAAAAACTAATTTCCTATTTTCTAGATGTGCGATTTATATAATTCCAACAAATGGTCGTTGAGGCAGCAGTAATGCAACATGCCAAATACGTATAAAGTTTTAGGACTGCTACAAAGCTATGTCCATCAGCATTTTAGATAGTATTACTAACAGCTTTCTAGCAAACATTTCAAGAGTGCCTATGCCGATAATGATGGCATGCGTTTAGCCAGTTTAAAATGTTGCGGCTGTGCTTGTGTCTTCCAGTTTGGTTTGAGCGAGACGTGCACGCGCGCCCGTCCGTCTGTGTTCAGTTCAGAATCATTCTCAACGGCAAGGGCAAGACAGGCTCTATTAGAAATTCATGTCTTTGAATATTTGTTTGCATGTGGAAGTGTACTTTGATTTTTCGAGATGAGACAGAACATGTTTTGCATGTGATACTCTGACTGTGAGTGAGTGAAATAAATATTCAAAATAACCGAAAACTGTGTCTTTGTCTTTGTGGTCATTTTCCATTATCAACATTCCGCACATTTATAGAAAACATATGGTCATTCATAGCAGATAAAAAAAAGTGCCTGGATTTTTTTGTGATTTTAATATTAACTGAGGATACATGGACGGACAACGTGATATTATGTACGGGGTCCGTGTTGGGCTCATGAAACCCTTATAAAGCTCATATTTGAAACTATAAACTTGCAAGCACGTTTAAAGTTTTATACAGCCTAGTTCCTGAAAAATTTACATTTTGAAGACTAAAGATTTCACCCAAGAACAGGAAAATCCTGCAATAAAGGATTATTAAGGATATTCTTTTCACTCTTCGTTTTTCTTTAATACACAGACGCGCTTTGCCTCATAGGGACATATTAATAACCACATCTAATGTAGGCATATAGTCCACCTCACAAACTCACACCGCTGACAAATACAAAAACTGCTTTATGACACATTCCCACTTATAGCCTGCAGGCTTCCTAAAACTCAACCCAACCAAAACAAGTGATGCACATAAAAACAAATTATATACAACTTCTCAAGGAGCACTGAGCTCTAAATAATGCTTACATTTTAAAAGAGAGGTAGAGAACATCGTGACTTATGATCTCATACACCTGGCAGTGCAGGGAAATAATAGATAGACCTGGAATTATAGGGGGGAAACATGTGAAACATGTCTTGTGGGGGTGTCACATACCTGACAGAATAATTAAATAAGTATTGTGATGTTACAGACCGAATAATGTGCAAAAATGTGCATTATAATGCCACAGACTTTGCAACATGAGTCTAACAGTATAGAATGCAACGGACTTATTCGAATTATTGTTTAAATGAGTATTAAAAACAAAACAGAAATTCACAAAAGTTTTCACTAAGCATGAATTCCTTTCTGCTTCCATAACAAAACGCGGCCTATGTTGCTATTGTATAACCAGGTCTATTTCTCTCACTTTCAGGTAAAATACTCAGCTTGCATGTATATCTTTACATAGGCCACATAGGCCTACATGCTGGATTTGTGAGTACATTAAATCTTCAAGAATATTTTCTCGCACACACGGTTGTTCAACGGGGAACACCCCCCCACCACCAACCACACACACACACACACACACACACACACACACACACACACACACACAGAGAGAGTTGACTGCGATTGTATTTTACCACGGTCTTTACACTTGTCTAAAGTACAGCCAGCACTTTCGACACTAAATTGTCGTCCAATTGATTGCAAACCTGTAGGCTGTTATTATATTGCAAACAGGTATGGGTGTTGAATGCTGCGGGACAGAAGGCATAGTAGCGGGTTTCCTTATTGTACTAATCAGAAGCCACTGGGGCGACACAACTAATTTGCTCCTGGCAGCCACTTTGAAGTATCATTCCAGTTGGACGTGAGGAGGTTCTGCTTTGTGTTCTATTTCGTGCTGCTGTCCATTCCATGCACAACTGCAAACCCATGGTGCCAGAATTATGTAAGTTTTTAATTAAAAACCAGAACCGCCTTCCAAGTACAGCAGTGTTACATTATTACCACTCACGACCACACCAAAACACACACCAGCCGCGATATCGAAATAAAAACGTTCTATGAATTACAGTCACACGAAGCTTGGCGGCAACAATAAATAAATAGCACCATACAAATGCGCGCATGTAAATTCAAGCGTTTTGAGAGTTATTTGGTTGCAGCAATAGCAGTAGCTCGTTTTACAGCGTCGAACTGTTTTATGGCCCTGTAGAACAGGATAGGTGCTGAGATGTGAGTGGTACACTGTTGTATAAAATCATTCAATAGCCTATAACCCTTTGATTAGTATGTGCGGTGAAAAAAAGGAACATCCCTACTGCCCCACACACCCTTTTTAATGTAAATACATTACAGTTAAAAACACAATAACAATGTACAAAAACCACAAGTTATAACTGTAAGGCTAAATATTTTCCTTAAATACGCAACAAAATATTTGGAAATGTTACAAAAACAGTATCAAACGCACTTAAACCGTTCGCGGATTTTTTAATATATAATATACAGTATATACTCACACACACACACACACACACACATACACACATATGTATATACATATACACACACTGTTATTTTTCTAGCTTTATATATCATATATATATATATATATATATAGATAAATTTAAAATTAAAATTTAAATTTACCCACACACAACACACATACCACATATGTATATACTATCACACACTGTTATTTTTCAGCTTTATATATCATATATATATAATAATAATATATATTATATATAATATATATATATATATATATATATATATATATATATATATCATAATATGTGCACGTTATTGCCAAAGACAAAGTTTTCATGTCATTCAGTAATAGGCTACACTGTATTTCTCATGTTTCCATACTGTTTGAGTTAGCTTTATTGGCCTATTGATATAATCTCACAACTTTCAACATAAACAAGCACATTTCCCTGGACTCAAGAAGCAAATATTATTTGTTTATGGCCTAGGTGTATTGCAAGAATACAATAAAATCCAGTCTTATTGATAGTTTACAGCGTCAGATCGAAAAATTGAGATTCCTCAAAAACAATTCCTGAGATTTTATGGAGCTGAATTAATCAATTTTCCCTTTACATTTTAATGGTACCAGGCTACATCCACTCCCTCATGGCTCTCCTCATCTACATAAAACACGCCGCCATTTTCCTTCACAACACCCACGCTAGACATGGCAGGAGCCGCATTCCAGCAGAGCGGACTGTGCATCTGTAGCACAACACATCACGAAGAGGATGTATCTACGACTAATAATACTACTATGATGTCACCTCGAGGCATCCATATCAGAAAAGTTGTCAAGCTCCCGCTGAGATACCAAGACCGTGCAGGGGCCGGAGACTCCTGGCCCCCGTGTGGTTGACAGACAACATTTGCAGCAGCCTCTGCAGCTCTCTCCGTTGGTGACGTTAGGTGTTGGAGAAACCATACAAATTACTCACGTCACCGTCCCAGGGCCAAGGTTGGTGGGTGTGGCGAGAGAGGGGCTCCTATAGCCTTGATCTCCGCTTGTGTGCATCGCGTTTCCTTTGTCAGAACGACCCCCTGTCCTTCCTGATATTACACTGACATGTACATTTTAACCCTGATCTCCATTCCGGTAAAACAAATACCTGCCACGTGTAGTTATTAATACATGCACCAAAAGAATACAACCAGTGAGTTTTCCTCCCCTTTTCTCTGCTCTTGCGTAACATGAAAATAAGTTAAACCCTGAGCAGAACCTTAACCCTTAACCCAGCATTAACCAAAACGACCCACACCTTAAGTAAACACTCAGGAGTAAATAGAGACCGTGCAATAGTCTGCACTGGAAAACCTCTTTGATCCATGCACAGCAGCCGGAGCAGGAATCACATCTAAAGTATCAGGAATCAAAGGATGGACTGACTCACACACACCGTCATTTTAGCACTTACAGAACCACCCATTACGACAAGCCACGCACCAACATGTTTTTTTTTTTTGCTTTAGAGAATGCGAATATAGGTCTACAGTTTATACCAACATGTTTTAAAACGTCTCATGCGTGAAAACGTATACATTTTACAAGGACAATAAAGTGTATTTACTGGGCGTGCTAAAGCTGGCAAAGTTACCTGCTGTAGTTTAATGCGAACGGGTCAAAGTTTGTCTTTGTACACATTCCATTTTCTGTTCCCACTCACTCTCATTGGCCCATTTCGCCGCTGCACACATTTCCGGGCTAAAGGGGCTCCTTGATTCCACTTTATTGCAGCGGGTTAAAGGTGAAGGCCTTGACATTATTGAAGTTCAAAGACTACATTTAATTATAAATTGTAGTTAATGCACACGTGCAATCATCATGCACATATGTTGGGGAACAGACATACGAAATACACATGCGCTAAACACAAGGCACACACATTCACTCACACACATTTGAAAAAAAAGAAGAAGAAAAAAACATGCCAATTATGATTTCCTTCCCCCTTGTTATCTCTTCTTATAACCCCTAACACGTGGTCCAATTAGTCAACAATCATTTTTTCATAGCATGTGTTGAAATTGGCTGAGGTTTGGGGGACAGCTCTGACTAATAGACTATTATTTTAAATGCAGCTGAATCTGAACAGCAGCACATTAGAATACCACGAGTTCTTTGGCGGGCCCAATCTTAGGAAAAAATAAAAAAGGCTAAATAAATAAACTGAATCAGCGGAAACATATCTAGCCTACTGTAGAAAGGATTTACTGCGGTTTCCAATATCCAGATTAGTAAGAAGTATGGTGGACATGACGGTTGTGTGCAGAGGGGGATGGGGTTTTGTGACAGACTACACAGACCGAGTTCATGTCGAAAGCTCTTGGCAAGTTTTTTTCCCCTTTGGACATCAAGGCTTGCTTGTTTACTATTTACTGCGGAAGTGAACGCCATTCCCCCCAAACAGACGGTGCAATTAAGAGAAAAAAAATAGCTATTTAGTGCCTCTGTCTTTATGGTAGTGTCTAGACTACAAGAGTGGCGATTCCATTTAGTGGGCACTAAAAGAGGTCATCATTCCACTCTCTTTCTCTACATTTCTAAGTTCTGGGCTTTATCTTCGTTTAACACGTTTGCTAAAATTTAAACATGGTCATTCAGAGTGGTGTAACCTTGAAACAGCCGAAAATCTGACAAGTGTGCCTGCCGACACTAATACTCAGATTCACCACCGCCACAAAACCTACCACAGCAAATATGTGTATCATCATGAAGTGTCCATTTACACAAGTTGAAAGTGTGCTAATGTCATGTATGTCGGCCAACAATTGAAAGGCTATTCACTCATTCATGAATACATTTTCTATTTTTAAAAAAGCTCTGACTCACGACAGGCAAAAGCAGCAAACATTGTGACTGTCAAAAATAAATGCCTATCAGTAATGATAATTGTGATAATGATAGCACAAAAAGCACAAAGTCGTTGATTTTTGCCTATACGTTTCTGTTTATTTCATATGTATTATATTAATGATACACAAGCCAACAATCTGTTCCTCCTCTCTGGAATCCAAAGCACCAATGTTTTAAGCAAATAATTTAACGAGTGTTGGCGTTAAAGCTGTTAAAGTTGCATGGGCAGTGTAGTGAAAAATAGCAGCAGGGATAGAGGAAAGGAAATTCAACATGTACGCCTATTTACAGTCACAAATGCACATTGCATAGGCTGCTCTGTACAGGGGGATATACTTTCACAGATTGTACATCAGAGTTCTTAATGGCGAAAAATGTAGCCAGGACATTTGCTATAACTTGTTCATATCTGGTCGAGAAATAATTAGATAATTATATGCTATATACATAGACCAGAGGAACGGGGGAAGAGCTAAAAGTTGTCTGCGCAATAATGATTCAAACTGGTTGTTACATTTGATATTTTAACAACAAGTATGTCTACATGAACAATATAATAAACACAATGGAGAATCGTGATAAATAGAGACATATTCAAGAAGATCATAAGTATAAATGATTATTCTAACCATGAAGGCCTTTCTGGGGACCAGCTAGAAATTCACCGTCGCCCGAAGGGCAATACGAAAATGGCGACTTCATCCCATGCAGGCCTAATACTCCCACTGTCCACTTTAACATTGCACTGTTGGTGATATGGGCTCCTTTAGAAAATGGTTATGTCCACGATTACAATTCAATGAGATACGAGTAGGCCGTAATGTCACTGACCAAGATTGTGACACTTTCTGCTCCTGCTCACAATAAGGGGTTTCCAGAGAAGTACTGGAGGCGATCTCTGCTCAGCTTCTTCTCTTTCATTCTTCTATTCTGAAACCAAATTTTAACTTGGCGGTCGGTGAGGTTTAACATTCTGGAAAGCTGAAGCCTTTTCTCTTTGTTGATGTAAACATTAAAGAAGAATTCCCGCTCCAGCTCTCGAATCTGAAACTTGGAATATGGACACCTCTTCTTCCTTGTGCGAGGAGTGCCTGGAGAAAAAAAATGTAATTGGAAATTAAATCAGTTTCATGGGAAAAAGCAACAACGTCACATTAATAATAACAATAATGATAGGCTAATATTTACAAAAAAGGACAAGACGAGGCTTTAGTACTGAGGGGACTACAGGCTCGCAGATGCAAATAATTCAGTGGGATTAGTAGGCTAATGATAACATTTCAGTCAACATTCATCAAGCAAAGTGGCTGAGGCTATCAGATCAACCAGCCATAAAGAGTGTTAAATATCCAAATCGCTTGAAGGAAATAATATCAACTTACAGGCTCTAAGTACGTGTTTATATATTATAAATACACAACAACAAAAGTATTTCACCGCATTATATGCGTCACATTCCTCTGGAGCTAAACTAACAATTTACACAATCTTTTGGCAGTGAGTTGAAATGCATTGCCCATGTTTGCAATGGTCTATGCATCTCTAAGACCTCTGTGGCCCTATAACTTCTTATCAAACAGGTGACTGGGGAAATAGATTTTTGTTATTGTTTTCTGTGAGGAAGATGGGCAGCCTCAGTTAGCTTGTATCTGCAGCCTGGATGGGCTAATGTACATGAGGCTAAACACCAATGGGACATGTATGCTGCAATAACAGCAATGTAGGCACTTAAATTAAGCATCATGCAACGTCCTTCTGGTATTTCAAGTTAACAGTAATGCCAAGGTCACATGCAAACCATTAGCAGAGAGGTGAAATGCAAAAGGAAATGCATTTAGACTTAAGTATTTTTTTCAGCGGCTACTGAGGAAATAGCATGTATTGCAGACCTAGCATTCTCTCCATATATGGACGAGGCAAAAATCACTTGATTCTCTACCAATGATTCATTTACTGCCTGCTTGTAAATGGAGGAAACGGTTCTAATCGGTCATTTGATTGCCTAGATAGGTATCAAAATAGATATCTAGATAGATAGAGAGGAATGCGTTTAACCGTAAAGTGTGTAATACTATGTGCAGCATGTCTTTTGCGGGGAAACCCAGTGCTTAAAGAAAATTCACAAGACGCCAAAAGCAATGTTCTGCCCAATTGGTTTTTACTCTCGACAGCCCAACGAGAAAATCCCTTAAAATGCCCAACGCAAGTTCATGATCAAAGTTAACATTTGTCACAATAGCTCTCTCTTAAAAATTTCACAGACTCTCACCATAGAAGCGTCTGTGTATAACATCCCCTTTTTTTTCAAAGCGCTTTCCCATCGTAAAAATTCTTCTCGTTGCAAGAAAGAGCTTTGTAGGGTTATAATAAAATGCTTTGAATGCTTATAAAACTCCACATAAAATCTGACCGACAAAACACCGGGCTAGTCCCCTTAACCTTCCCCCATTTTACAGCTTCGGTATACCTACTCGAGTGGCTGCTCTTGTTGGCGGTGCCGTCCTTGGTTGTTGCGGAGGAAGAAGTGCATGAGCCTGAATTTGTATGTTCCTCCTCATCTTCTGGGTCTTTTTCCTGCTCCGGGGCTCCGAGTACAGAGGCTATGGGCTCCTGCTGTTGCTGCTGCTGCTGGGAGGCGCTTTCCAGCTTTCCCCCCTCGCCCTTTTGTAAACAATTGTCTGACTGATTGTCCGTGCTGCTGCAGTATGCGGTCTCAAAAAAGCGGTCGAAACCTTGCGGGAGGACGCTGTTTTTCCCCACGCCGGAGTAAAAACCTGTGGAGGGGTGATTGGAGCCCGGGTGGGTGTGATGGTGGTGGTGGTGGCTGTACACATTCTCGTTCTTCATAAGCATTTCTGTCATGGTGGATGGTGGAAGACAGTCCCTATGCACCAGATCCTCTCCCGAGTAGCACGATGCATAATTGCTTCTGTGCCATTTACTAGCAGGGTCCAAGCCGTATGAAACTTCCCGTACCGGCTGCACTTGAGACAGATTTGTGGAATAAGGGTAGCTGATTTGCCGGGACGGGGCCTGTGGAAGAAACGAGGACACGGCAGAAAACTCTGGGACGTAGTAGGTGCAGCTGGGGAGGTAGATGTTGGACGCGCAGCCCGTCCTGTCCCCAAACTCGGATGTCCGGTCTTTGCGCGTCTGGGAGCAGAAGTTGCCCAGATTCACCGAGTTAAACATCTTTCACTCTCTCGTACTCCGTACTATAGATAGATGTTTTGGATACGAGCTGCAGCAGAAGGGGAAAATTTGGGAAGGCGAGATGACGCGCAATCCGTCTAAGTCGCCCCGCAGACACGTGATCGAAAGTAGATATTGTCATATATCAATTTGGAAGAGTTGGATGTGTAGGAGTGGTTGGCTTTAGGTAAGATCGAGGAGGTTCAAACGAATAATTTTCAAACACCACAGGCGCACTAAGAAAACCAGTAACAGATTCCTGTTTGCTGTCTTATGACAATTAGAGAGACATGTGCTGTGTGTGTTTGTGTTTATGGGCTGGTGGTAGGCTAGCTAAACAGCTACATCTCCTTAAACAGGCATAGCACAAACTGCAGAGGTGCACCCAGTGACATGTATAGTGTTATGGAAATGTACAGGTAAGATTATTATTATTATTATCAATATTACATTTTAATTAAGTCATAACTTAATTTAATACTAATTGTAATCCATATCCCAAACAATTGAACTACTGGTGATTTTAATATTGCAATATTATCGCTGACATTGTTATAAATAGTACAAAATCTGCAATTAGATGGTAGTACAGGTCAGCAGTCGCTGTGAATGTAGCCCAAAGAAAGTATAAACCTATAAAAGAAAAAAAAAGAAAAAGAAATCCCACGAGCCTAATCAGCGTTTCATTATTTACAAAAAGTTTGACAAATCACACTGATGACAATTATCTGGGACTCCCCAGGACATTTTACACTGTCTATGAATATGCAAGATATCTCTTCATTAGGGTTATATTATTACATCTATCATTTTTAATCTTTAATAGTGGCTCCACGAGTCTGATGCACACATGATTATTAAACAGAGGTGTGGATGAGCCGGGTTCATCTATTTAAAATGACGCAACATAGTAATTCGTCATCCATTTTCTTTAGCCTTTTCTCTCTTTCACCACATAAAAACCTTGTTTCACTAGACTGGTGGTGCACGACTATAATTATGTTGTTAAATGAAGATGAACCAACTGTAAGGCAATGTAGGACACTCAGCATGCATGTTGACTGTGCAAGCTAAAGTAATCGGCTCACTCTCATTATTTCCTTTGACTTGATCATGACAGAGTCCATGGAGGACGATTGCGCAATTCAAGACCCAAGTTCCTGCAGGAGCACTACCAGTGAAGCCTTGGGACCGTGCATCTCCTCCAGTGGGAAAATGTCCCCTGATGACATAAACACAAACTCTGAAAATAAAAATAAAAATCGTAATTACTCCCTCTCAAATTGCTGGATTCAGCACTATTCATTTTGGAGTGGTTATTGACAACACCACCCAGGAAATCACAGCTATGTGTGAGCCTCTTACTCGGAAAATATTCAAAATTGATATGTTGGGATGTCATTTCTAAGTGGAATCCCTAATAATTAAATTAAATGGTTTGGGTTGCTGCTTTTTTCTATAAACTTCAGAGTAGAGCAACAATTAGTCTTCTTGTAAACGGCTACTAATAGGCTACTCAGACAGGGCCTATTGACCAAGCAAAGGGAATGTATCCGAGGTTTTCCTCTAAAATTAAATAAGTCCCAGTTGATGTTCCAAACTGCTTTGATCATTTTATTTTCTACCAGAATGTCGACATTTTTTTTGTAAAATGCAATAAATGAATAGTTTGGAGAAAAGATACGCCTGCGTGTTCTTTCCTGCGTCATTGTAAACTTTTAATTATGCTGTTGAGGGCCATCTTCGAATCTTTATAGACTAACTGATACTATCACAAGGTGAAATTAATATAATGGCCCATTGTTTATGATAATAGTCTACTTCCCGAATGTTGCAATATATTTTTAATTATTATCCAATAGTCCAATAACACTAGGGTTTCTATTACAATCACTTAGAGGACACCTGTGTTGTTTAAAAAAAATAATGGAAAACAAAGTTTGGGTCGTTGGTGATTTTCAACAGCAAGGGGAAGAGCAAGCAGCAGCATCAGACCTCAGCATTGGAAATGAGAGTTCATTGCAGGCGTATTTGTGAAAAAGGTGCATTGGCATTAGCTTGTTTACTACCCCTACAGACAAAAGGTTGTCTCACATGATGCATCCTGCATCCAAGTACAAAGAAAGCAGACAGCTGTCCAGACACAGCACTTGAATTTGACCACTAAAATCCTCTCTACGTCCTCCATAAAACTCCGAATGGCTGTAGTAACGCTAATCCTTTGTTCTATAGAAAACCATAAACCTTGAGAATGAGAGGAATTTGGATTTCAGCAACTAGATATTCTGCAACTTAAAAAAAAACACCAGTGAGCTGAATTTACACCATAACTTATTTTCTGCAACTTGGTTTTGGGTGTCCATTTAAGAAATGTAGCCAGTAAGACCACTAAAATAGCATCATAAAATCTTAAATTCTGTATTTTTACATTATTAGGATACCAATTCAGTCAAATAATCAAAATAAAAGAGATTGTGAATGTAACAAACAGTAAGAAACAACAAGAATATATACGTGTATTTGTGCCCCTTTTGGTGGATGAACAACCGCAGCTATGGTATAAATATAATATAATAAATAATATTTGTATAAACATTCTGGCCTGTATGGATACATGCTGGACACATGCTGCAGCATAGGTGTTTTGGAGTTACATAACAATGATAATAATAATACTACTACTAATAATAATAATCAAAACGTCATTGCCTATTCCAACAGTATAATAGATATAGTAAGCTATGTGTAATTAAAAAAGAAAAAGAAAAGCCGGGCTTGAATTTCAAACTAGATTCCTAAAAACTGAAAACCCGCCATTTAATTGGCCTATAATAAAGTTTTAATAAACAAAAACTACAAACTTTTCTTTCAGCAGGCAGACAGTCCAAAACAATATTGTCAAATCATGTCCTCATCATAATCATTTCAATGATGCGTATTAGCGCGGTATAAATAAGTAATGTGAGGGTATGAATAAGAGATGCACTAATAAAAGTCAAAAGTCAGGGCTGCTAATCAAGACGACTGAAAAATGCAAAAGAGTAGTTCAAATACTACACAGTACTTAAAATGACAGCGTGTAAGTCGCGGTGTTTGTCATTATGTGACAAAATATGACCAGTCAATGTCCATCACTTGGCAATATCCGCTTTTCGAGGGTTTAAATACTGGCTTTTCTCGCCTTGGTGTGCTCAGACCATCAGTCAAAAATAAGGTTTACCATGTGTTAATTTCCCTAGATAGACTCACAGCAGCTGATATTCCGCTAGCAGTAGGACCCAGGAAAGTTTGATTTGGTTGCACCAAATGAGCAGGCTAAGTATGCAGAGTTTGCACGCAAAAAGGTCTGTATCTGAGTTATTAGTCCCTTACTTAGTCTATCTTATAAAGACTCATACAATAACAAGTAATAGTCGAAATGGTCTGCTAAGCGTTTCAAAGAGAAGATATTTTCTCATTCTCTGCCTAAATATCACTGTTGGAGTACACACTTTACGACTGTGTCTGTGGAATTTAAGCTATGTATTGCTACCTAGCAGCATAATTACAATGGTTAACCTAGTTGTCACCCTCTTCTTAAGAACTCTCAGTTCAAAAATGGCGCTAAATATTGCAGTGTTTTGGCTCTGCGTCGATAAATCCTGTGCTAAATGATACAACACTCAAGCGCGCGGACACACACACACACACAATGGGTTCGGTTCACCAAGACGCTGCTGCACAGTTAGCTGAAGTCAAGGCTAAATGTGGGAAGCCTGTGTAATCATATTACTGTCCCCTCATGGCCTAGATAAGTTTAATTGGATGTAAGCCGGGCAGTTAAACTTGGCTGTATGAGCTGCGAACAGTTTCAAGCAACACTAAAGAGCCTTGTTTTTTTTACTGAGGTCTCAGTGAATGCACCAAGCGTGAAGCGTTTGTGGTGGCAACAATAGCTTACAAGATAAGGATGTGTTTTGCCCTTACATTTAGAGCAATCTCCAGAGTGTATTTCTCTTTCAACCACTGGGACATAAAGCTTTCACAACAATGTGTTAACTTTTTATTAGAAGTATTAAATGATTTCACATCTCAAGAAATCCCCCCAATAGTGACTGCTGGCTCTAGTTCCTCTATGTGTTATTTAGATGTCCAGGAAAAATCTGAAGTCCTTTTGACAGAGGGACAATAAACACTGATTTTTATCCATCTGTAACAAATTCTTGATAAGATAAAAAATAAGCTTGTATGATATTTTGCTTGAGGGAGTCTTTGTTTCACGGTTAATACCATTCTACAAATGTCAAAATAAAGACCATTTGTGCAGAATTTACTTGAGGCTGTGGCCTGTCACATGCCGATATATTCAAGAAGATATTTTAGGCGCCTTTAGATCTCTATTAGCTGCACAGTTAATCTTCTTAAATATCTAAATCAGCAAGGATAATATGCCCAGTGTTTGAAAATAATTCAGGGTTGACAAACTGCTAATTAAACGGTTTCCGCCAGGTTTCGGAAATTACGCACAAGACACAATATTACGCACAACCCTTACGCAATGGTTTGCTTTGGAATTTGACTTACAGGTAATGTACTTTGTTTGGTGACAAAAACAAAATGTTAACAAAATCTCAGTTTGGATATATTTTGACATAAATTGCGTATGTGCAGTAATTATACACCTATATTTTGTCAGACTTTAGATACAAGGGTTTCACTCGATGCTACTTCTTATATTATTATAAATCTTGTCTGTTGTAAGCAATATCTTGTCGGAATAAATGTGAGGCATTGTGCATGCAGAGGGACAATTAGGTGACACATGGAATAAGTGATTGAAATTGCAAAACTTTTTTTTTAATGTATATATATATGTCCAATCAGTGCGAATTCAACCTGTATTTGGAACAGATCTGTTTCAATTGAGGCGACGCGCGCACCGGTTGGTTCTTTCCGCACCAGAGGTCAAAATGCATTATTTTAGTTTGCGCTGGCTTTGCACAAGAGTGGTTTAGTATGTGGACCCAAAATAGAAGCTCTGAGCTTTGCTACAGACTCACATAACGTTGAAATGCCTGCTCAAACACTTAGTACTACTGTTTGCCTTGCCGTCTGAGCTGCAGGTTTTCCAAACCTTTCTTTAGAGTTAGACCTTTAAACACAGAAACTGCATGTGAAAATATGAATATTCTTATAGAAAACAAGTCCAAGATAAACTGAAATTGGAATCGATATAGGACAAACTTACATCAGTGATACAGAATTGTCTATTTTGAGTTTAATTGAAAGAGCTTAAAGCAGCACCGCCGGTTGTGCAGCCCTGTGCTGCATACTTGACCTTCAGCGTCGGCCTAGAGAGGATAGTCCACCTCCAAAAACAAGACACATCGTTTCTTTATCA
>NC_045739.1:9764301-9779096 GCF_008692095.1 Etheostoma spectabile
TAGATTTAGGTGCTGACGAATGCTGTACACATTCTTTAGATCTTTAGATAGATTGCTACTGTATTGTATTATTATTGTAATTTCGAAAATACAACATAAAAAGGACAATGAGGCTGCAATAAACAAAAATGAAAACGGTACCGATTTGCAATCGCGGAGTAAATCAATTTTAATCAATTCCAAGATGTTTCTTTCCATCAATTGCAAGAGGCTCCTTCAAAGCAGCAATGACACTATCACACCCCGTATTATGGGGCTGCTGACGTGCGATGCTATTGAAAAATAAATTGATATAAGATAGTACATTTCAGAAAAATTGAGCTCATAGAGAACTCATTTCAAATCATGTCAAAATCAATATATAACAGTTCTAAAAGAAGTTAAACGATATGAATCGTCCATGTTAAGCATTTTACCTATCCTCCCTTTCTCTATCACATTAACACCCCCCACCCCACATACACTCACACACAGACACACACACAGACACACACACGCACGCACGCGCGCACCCACACGCCCACACCCACACACACACACACACACACACACACACACACACACACACAGGAATAACATTGCTTTCTATTTCTCTAGCCAGCTTCGAACCATAAACGGCAGAGGGGTGGCGGGGGACGTAGACCACATGCCACACAAGTTCTCTGCGAAGGGCACTGTGAAGCTCACTGACCTTTGGGACGCGGAGACAGGCCGCCATAAACAGATTTAGCCAGTCTCAAAGTCAAAAGTGTTCAAGAGCAGTGAAAGATCTATTGTAAAGACCTGCAAAGCCAACTGAGATTCCATCCTGTTTACAATGTAAATACCTTAAGGTTCTCAGCAATGGTTTCTTTTGAGTTTTTTTTTTAATTCCTTATATCCTGTATAGAGTGATGCTATATCTATGAATTTGAATAAAAACCAGCGAAAACTAATATAAGCACAAGTAAGTAGGCCTAAACATTTTTAGCCCTTTGGGAAGACTGGATGGCAGGTGAAGACGCGGTCCAATGTTAAGTGGTTTGTTAAACGTTTTCAGCACAAGATTATTTGTCACAAGCAAATGCAAAATAAAGGACAGAAATATGTAAAGTAATTGGATACACAGAATAGTCACCCGTAACATCAGCAGATAAGTTTGGTTTGAAGTTCAAGTTAAAACTTGTTCAGATATCCATTTGGCATCATTCAAAGACCAGACTGTGTTATTCAAGTCAAATAACCCCACCGTTTAACACAGGAATCACCTAACTTGCCTGTAAAAACACAATCACTGCTTGCATCATTTAATCTTGGTAGCCAACACGATTCACGCTGTGCTCAATGTTGTGAGTGGTTTAGTTGCTTACACTCATTTTCTCGTTGTCAAAATACATTTGTGTTAACAAATTATGCAAATGATCGCAGCTGTGAATTTAAATTCACACGTTCCTCAGTTAACTAAGCGGAACTATATCTATAACAAATCATGAATTCTGATTAATATGTATTCTCTGTCGCTGTCTTTCCATTTGCGCATTTTTACAAGCACAAAGGCGTATACAGATAACTGGACTTCACTAAGTTATTACAATTGTTGATGTTTAAATGTCATAAACTCGAACGGGGACAAGGTTTCCAGAAACTTTTTAGAGATTGTAGACAATATTTGTAACAAAATTGACCTTGAAGATTTCCTTTAGAAATAATGGCTGAGGTACTGCAGGACAGTCAGGAGCGTCATGGTTCATTTTGCATCTATTATTCTCATCTAATCCATTTAACAAGGCAACACACAAACATAAGATACTAGTTTATCTCCTGTCATGGTCAGCAGCGCGTTTGATCGGCTAAGAAGTTTGAAGTTGTTATGATTGATGTCCTCTGGATGATCAAATTCAACACACGCAATTTAAGATCTCAGTATTATTTCATAGTCTTGATTATTATCATATCGCAGCAAATACTTGATACACTTACTAGTTATGCTTTGCAGCAGTCTGGCGCCACTTAAAAACCAGTGCCCTGTGTTCCTTGGATTAAAACAAGGACATATATGTATGTTGTCGTCTGTGCGTAAAAGGGTGCATTTCAAAACCTTACGCCTGTATTTCTCCTTTTATACGGAGGAAACTATTGAAATTCAGATGCTATTATTTCCGCTGATATCTATGTTCAAATTCTAGGCAGTGATTTAATTGATGTGATTCTTCAAAAGCACCTCAAATCAGATGCGTAAATGTCTATTGAGAAAATATTTCCAAAATATAAAACCAGCGGATGCCATTTCTCGATATCTAGTGTATTTTTGACTAGACATATACTTTAGACTCGCAAAAAATGTAAGTTAATTCCAAGAATATATTTATAATGTTTACAGATGTATCCAGCATATTTTAAATATTATTTTTGACATCTGCAAACTGACGCATTGCGCCCAATCGAATAGCAGCGCGTGCATACGGACCTTTTCTCTCACGGAGTATATTACAGTTCCTATATTCCCTCTTTACATGTACAACAATACACAACATTATTATGCATTTGTTGTCCATTTGGGAAGGTGGAAGTTTGGAGTAAAGTAAACAGGCACATTAAGCCATATTGAAGTTTCCATACTGAAGCATTCAGCTCAGAGCCATGTCTTGTCGTAACTGCACTGTATATCTTCTATCTCAACTGATAAACGTTCGAGTCGGTAGTTAACAAAGCACCGAGAGGATTGTGTTAAGTAATGAGCTCACGTCATCTTACATGTGTGTATTTGTGTTGTGATCATAGGCAAACGCCGGTTGCAGGGGCGGCCGTTCACAGTTCACTGAAAAGGCAACATCTGATCTCAACAGTGGGACAGCACAACCGTTTCCAGTGGGCCTGCTTCACCGAACTGTGACTGGAAGCTGTTGAGGACAAACGCATTGATGCTCGCTTAGTTAGCAGATAGGAAAACACTGCAAGGCATCGCACTGCTTTACACTTCCTTGCCAGGAGAGAGAGCTTTGTGTTATGTGTTTATTATACAACCGTGTGTGTCGTTTTAAAGATGTATGCCAATTGTGAAAGCATATCTATCTGATCTGTACTCATCTGTTCATAAACCATGATTTGATATGCAATTATAACGCGTTTAAATCCATAATGCAAACCTCAAGCTACAGCCCGTCCACACAGCCAGTCCAAGAGGCTTGACTATATGGAGCACTGGGGTGTAACCCTATTACTGCTTTACAGAGCTATTGCGTGTTTAGCTGCAACATTATAGGCTTGTATACCAGTGACATTGATTAGGTTAAACTTCAAGAGAAAGCACTTCATAAAAAAATACTTTTTTTTAATTTTTTTTTTTACCTTGAACTAATGTAGTTGTACATATTAAATAGAAATACTATTCAATGCAAGATGGGATTTAGCAATTGCATTGGGCCGCCATTTTGGATGGAAAGATATCATACCTAAAGTCTACCTTTGTATCTGAGCGGCCATAATAAAACAAGGCCAACCTGTGTGGGCTCCTATTGATTAGAGTTCACAGCATGTACAATTATGTGCCAACAAAACACCCTCTCAAATACTTCCAAATGTTCTCTTAAATGTTCCATTCACTGCGTTGGACACATGTATTTTAATACCGTTTCAGGTCAGTTCTAATAAAATAATACCACCAGTCAGCAGCACTCAGAAAAGCTGATTTCGAAGCATAACATTCAAAGAAGCAACCCAATGACAGACTGAGGTGACACCAATAAACGTTTCAATATTCTGTTTATTGAAGACCTTACGCATATACATTCATATCAGTATTACTTTTACAAGACAACGTAGCAATCCTTACAAGCGCAAAGAAGGGAATGCGATGAGGGACGAAATAAAAACGATAACAAACAACTATTACACTGAAACAGGTTTTCTTTAAATGTCATGTATGGCAAAACTTCTTGAATACCATTTCTTACATCCTTGACAACCACAAATAGGCTATATGGAATGCTATATTGTACAAGACGATCAATAACATAACGCACTATTAGCAATAAGAGATCCTCAAACAGGATGCAAATAGTAACATATGTAATTTAATTTTACAAAAGGTATACACGAGTACAAGGTAAGGAAAGGGAAAACATTAAGCACGTTGCAAGGAGCACGTACATTAAGTAGCCATATAGGCCTTCAATCCTTCCATAATAATAATACTAATAATAATACTACTACTACTAATAATAATAATAATAATAATAATAATAATAATAATACATTCTTTGTAGATGTTTGTGTCAAAAAGGTTTAGGGTTGTGTTCGCATTTGATTTGTTAAAAAAATAAAAAAATCACCTACAGAAAAAGTGGCCCGCAGAACATGACTTATAGTAATTTCACATCAATAACATGCTGCAAATACATTTCACTGCTATAGCTTACTCATTTTACATGACAGATGATGCAGTCGCACTGAATTAAGGGAGCACACAGATAGGCCTATGATTAACTTTTCTAAATGTCTACATATTTTTTTTTTATGAGCACCAAGTTTAAGAAAATGCTCTTTCAGGCCTAAAAACGTATCACCCCCTTTAGACGGCTGTCTTGTTTAACCAAGTTGACCTAAAAATGTAGCCTATTTAGACTGGTGAATATTTTCATTACACATCCTGGCGAGTTTATTGTTGAATACACTATTTTTAACGGGCACGATCTGGACGTGGACTTTAATAGCAGCTCAAAACCGTGTTCAAACGGTGATCTCACTCAACTAAAGAAATGCAACTCACGCAGGATTCTGTGGTTGTTGTAAAGACAAGTTGAAAGGTAATACAAGTAAGAAAAATACATTTAGAAACGTGTTAGCACACGAACAAAGACATGGCAATTCATTTTTTCCTAATGCAGTCATAAAGATTTCGATATAGATTACATTGCGGTTTTAGTCCTGCCTCTCCTCATGCAGACTCACAGACTTCCTGTCCGTGACCGTGAACGTGCCCACAAACAGTGGGTAAACAAATTATGTCTGTGGAAGTTTTAAGCAATCCGGAGTGAGATTCTGCTTTATAAGTTCATAGCCTAAGGTAATTTATTGCGTTGATGCGGCTCAAACCAGGCTTCTCTATCTTTCTGACCTCCCTGCTATTTTTAGGCCTAATTTTTGAGATTTTATCAAGTGGCCCGCTCCCTCCTCACATTCTCTCACAAAAAAATGGAACAAAAAGGAAGTTGTCAATATGTGTCACCAAACTGAGCTATTGCATCGACAGCATTTTTCGCGTGGCTAACATGTCTCTTGACAAATAAAGAAAAACGAAGATGTGCATCGTACACAGAAATACACATTCTCACAGCTTTTTGTGCGATTATACCAAACATGGAGGCAGTCTTACTGACATAGCTTTGAATGTCAGATAGTGGCTTGTTTTGGGCTTGTGCAGCCCGCACCTTTAAGGAAAAATATCATATCAGAAAATGTTTTAATAATCGCCTGCAATGTCAAAAAGATTGATAGATGAGTGCATGCATTGAAATAAGACCTAAGGGAGCGTAGAACGCTTAGCTTTTACAGCCCATCGATTCACCTTCTGCCGCATCTCTAAAAGTAGGCCAAGGCTTGCTCCCTCAGCATGAGTCTCTTCTTCTTCATCCTGCGGTTCTGGAACCAGATCTTCACTTGTTGGTCGCTGAGGTTCAGACGGTCAGAGAGCTCCCTCCGCCTCTGCCTGGTGATGAACTCATTCAGCATGAATTCACCCTCTAGCTCAGCCAGCTGAAGTTTGGAATACGGTTTACGTTTCTTTCTGGTCCGAGTGTGCATCGGGTACCACGGGGCACCTGGAGGAGAGGGATGAGGGGGCATACAGCGGATTAGTCGCAACAGTTGCAATATCACGGTCACCTCCAAGGTTATAGGAGCCTACAGGGCGTCAGTTGTCCAAGAGAAGCTTGGCTAGTTGCCTTACTGTGGGCTGAGTGTATTAAACATTCATTTGAGCAGTAAACTGGAGAGCAATCAGAAAATTCGACCTCAAAGTCAAATTACAGTTTCATGATAAAGCACTTCCCAAAGATGTCTGCGGCCGCGGAAGTAGACGGTGTTTAAGTCATCTGTGTTTTGCAAAATATCCCATGTAGGGATTCTATTAGGATTCAAAGGGCTGACGCCACTGGAAGCTGTAGCTTCCTCCCACACAGCCAAACTGGATTTGTTTTGGTCTCTGACTGGACCTATCTGATCGCAATCCCAATATCAGTGCAACGGAACCTGCCCAATGCTGTGCAATTTTTGATCATACGTGTTTGTTTTGTATTTTTCAACCCTTTCTATTGGAGACCGCCTGTTTACAGCGGCGTGTGTCACAGGAAGTTTTATTGTTGCAGTTAACGTGATAATTAAGCCGTGCTTGCAAATACCCCTACTTATTTGCGAGTTTCAGAGCATATTAAATGACTCTTGAGTACACAGCGACAGATATTAATTCTGTTTACGAGTCATTAAAAAGAAAACTCTACCTATCCAGTCAACCAAAGCGCCTCTCCTCTTTCAAGCACTGCACTAATTTGTTTGCACAAAAGTGTAACAATGCACCAACCATGTATATGCCTGTAATAAGGTGTGCAAATCCAATGACCGGGCTGATCATTTATTAAAAAGCTAGTGGGCATTATGGCATGGTGAGGTAATCTGTAACTGTACACAACCACATGGCGCGTGAGGTATTTTAGGGCAACCCCTAGCGGCGTTTGCACACCACGCAAGTACCCTGCAGGCTAATCGAGGCTGCAAGTTGTGCATCAAGGTAACAAGCTGTAATGACGGTGTAGTTGCGCAACTGTACGATATGTGCACGTCTCTTATAAATAATGTGAACGTGCGTTTATAATAGCCTAATGGTGGTAAAAAAAATAATAATAGCACCCACCTCCGCCTGCGGCTATGTTGCTTGAATGGCTTCCCGGTGACACCAGGGTCTGTGTCTCGCTGGATGGAGGCTTGCTGCCCTCGTTGAGCAGAGAGGAGCTGGAGTCGGACTCCAGTGACTGACAGGATGGCGGGTCTTGCGTTAGCTGCTCGGTCCCATAATCATATTTGGAGAAGGCGGCTGTGCTGCCAATTCCACTGTGCATCCCGTGGTCAGATGTTAATGATGATGTGTCTCTCGCCCTATCCTCTCGTTTGAGGCTGCTGCCACCTGAACAGGTCTCCCTGTTCCCGTTGTTATAATAACATTTACCCTCTTCTGGTCTGCTAATTTCGCACGACCGATTGAAAGAAGGGTTAATAGACACGGGGCTGCTAAAGTAGGATTGAGAGTATCCATTGCACGGCTCCGAAGGATTCCACGGGAGGGAGCAAACATTGTCCCTTCTCGGGTATGAAAGCGACGGTAGCCCCGCCAGTTGTCCCCCTGAGGCTCTAAAATTCGGAAAGTAAAATGTGTCTCCAGTGTGGATGTTTACCAAAGGTCCCACAAACCCTGGATTAAGGAGATTATGCTCGCCCATTTCCGCGGGCCCGACCAACAGCTTCTAGTTTATTGCAATCTGACATTTAACATAGTTAAACCTGGAGGGGCGCCTGATTGGTCATCCTCAAACCACGTGTCCAGGCTAACTTGTGCTACACATGGTACCACCCACTCGGTACATCTCAGACAAAACAAAACATTAACTTCTGTATTACAGAGGTTTATATGCTTTTTAAAATACTATAAACCTTTTATTAAAAATGTAGGATCTTGTTTTTCTTCACTTGAGTCAGAGTGAGTCCAAAAGGAGCCCAGGCTGCTTCTCCTTTTACACTCGTGGAACTGTCCATGGCCTCGTTTAATTTATTTATAAGCTGGCAAAAGTTTTTTAAATTCTATTTCTTATGAAAACTATTTTTTTTTTCTTGAAGGAGAGGGTGCATAGGACATCTTGTTTTCTAGCAAATTATGGTTGAATTCCATGTCATATAAAGCCGTGATGTCCCAATTTTACAGGCTTGTTTTAAGAAAAGACTGATACTCATTGCCGCACTCTACTCATATTTACAGTAACAGGGTCAGCAGGTTGAAGCCACTGGCTCTGTAAAAGAGGAAGATATTCTACAAGGTTACTTTAAGAGGGTATATTTCACATAATATTCCCTAGTACACCTCACATGAACAGTTTTAACAGATACCTCCAATAAACGTTCACAGCCAAACTCTAGTGGGATTGTTATACCTCTCACAATTCTTTTATATGAATTTTACAAGATATCAGAGGGCACTTAAGTGATTCAATCAGCCGAGGGTCTCTCTGCTTTATATCTAGCTAATTAGTTGATTTGTAGATGCAGCTCTGACACTGAACAAATATGTGCTATACCATACTGTAGTCATGCCTCTGCTCTGACAAAAAAAATAATCTTTTAACCACCAAAAAAACATTTCAGATACTTTTTGTGCAGAACACTTCGCCATGATGTGCAAAGGATTCAGACATTCTGCCAACAGCTGGCGCAAAGATTTCTAATGTGGTCATCAAACTGCCCAACCATCATCCTCAAACATTTTCTTATGACTGACCCTTGGCATTTGTATTCCTCTCCGGGTCTACAGACTCCTCGACTAATTAGGAAAAAAAAACTTTCTATATTATATCAGCCCAGCAACTATTTTGCTAACCCCTCTTTCCCTTTATAAATGTATAATTTACCACCACCCCTCCTCTCGACTTCATCAGACAAAATCAATTTATGGAGCTCAAAAGTTTTCATAACTCAGCAGTGGGGAGCTGCGTATGTCTCAATTATGGCAATTTAAAAAAAGAAATACGTCAATGACACGTACACGACAAAAAGGAAATATACCCAAGCACACATATATCGCCGTCCATCCACTCAAGTTCACGACGCAGAGTCACGATGGGTTGAACTTGATATTGAACTCAAATATTAATCAAAATGAATAAAAAGCAGAAATGAGAATCAGAAAAATGGAATAAACAGCCTGTTAGGCTGTGGCAGCTTAAAAGGAGGACTAACAGCCCGAGTCATAAAAATAATGTGACTATTTTCCAGGATGCGCCGCTGATTTAAAAAGCAACATATCGTCTTCCTTAACATAGCACCATAAACATAAAATAACCGATAAGTGTCCAAATAATAAAACAAAAAAACAGGCTGATTTAATTAATTAATAATTGATATTAAATGAGTTAGGGCTATACAGCAGCTTGCACATGCGTGCTGACTGGCGCTGGTTGGGTGCTACAAATTCGCCAATGAAGTGTTATGTGAGAACATCAGCATTCATTTAAACATTGGTTTGGGAACGATTTGCAAGTCGGCTGACATTTGATAGCTGTATCTGTCACTTGTGACCATGTAGGCTACCCTATCTAACCCAAAGGCACCGGCCATTGCTCTGGCCTTAAATAGAAAGACAAATATCAAATGTTTAAACGGGTGAAGCTCTCAGGGATCCATTGCGGTATCATTCTGTCCCTTGGACTCATTGCCTCGCCTATCCATGCACAGTCTTGCATCTAGTTAGTGAGTCTCGCAATGCAGCACAACGTCAATCCAATATAATATCTTGCGCCTCAGTCTTATGAGGAGCAATGGGGAGTCTTGGTATCGCTTCTCATGTTATTATAACAGCAACCAAAAGCAAAACAGCACAGTGTGATGTTTACAACAAAATGGCCCGGATGGCCATCCAGTGAGTGAGTAACGTGTATCCCTAAACCGCCACTTTACCTCGGAGAAAGAGGCCATGTGTTGCGCCTCCTTGCCTCGTCTCTCCACGCCTCCGATCCAGTAGTACTCCCACACAGATCCGAATTTCACATTCAAACAATTGATCGTCTGTTCATCGTCATCTTTAGCTCAGCAATGATGTCACATCTGACCGTAAGCTATAGGCCTTGTGCTCTTATTTAGCAAAATGGAAATCTGCTGTTAATAAAAAGAACTTGGTAAACCGAGCACTGTCAAGGTCACTGTCTAGTACACTGTCTGCTCGATATTGAAATTGCCCTCCTGGAATCCGCTGGTCCTGTCCAGACAGGGCAATAGCCTAAACAAAAGGCTATTCTTCCCTTTTTCTCTTTGATTCTCTGCAGGCAGGTTGCCACAGTTATAGCCTTGTGCAACCCTTTTAAAGCTTTCTTCAAGGAAAACAAACCGCCAAGGGACGCCTAAAGAACCCCCAAAAGTGGAAACATTTGAGTTGAAACGTTTTGCTGATCTTTTCGTTTACAACACACGGTATTTCATGCGGCCTTGTTACTTTATACTCTGAATAATTCTGGAAAAAATATGTATTCTGTTCTTTAATTTTTTTGTTAAGGATATGCACCTGGAAAATATCAAATATAGCTTATAGCCTAGGTCTACTTAAATTTCCATAAAACTATAACACATTTTAATTATCATTCAGTGTAATTCCAAATTACATATATGCACATTAAACATCACAAACCAGCATTTATAGTAAAGCCATGCGTCATCTGATTTGAACGTATAACTGAAGTTAGAATGCTTTAAGCTGCCACAAGGGTATTTGCTCAAGTATTGCATTTAATTTACATTTTTAATTTTCAATTCTAGACTGAGACGCGTTATTGTGTGTGTGTGTGTGTGTGTGTGTGTGTGTGTGTGTGTGTGTGTGTGTGTGTGTGTGTGTGTGTGTGTGTGTGTGCATGTGTGTGTGTGTTTATGTAATTAGAAAAATCAAATGTAAAACGCTCATGCGCTATGGACTGTGTATTTATGGTTAAAAAATTATGAATTTTCAAACCAAACAAGGCTCATGTCGTCAGTCAGATGGGATACATTTTTTAAAACCAGTCAAAACAATGTTACTGTTCAAAGAACAGAGCTGTTAAATGTGTGGAATATATTCTTATAGCATCATATCTGCAAATACTTATTTAGGCAAATCCCATGTGCCTAAATACTTCAAAAACTGACCATCAAAAACCTCTTTCTATCTTTTGTTTCTTACACTGCTCCGACATGTGATTTCCATTCTCGGATATATTCCACCAGTAGACCCATCAAATCACAAAGCAATGCCTTGATTGCATTAAAGTAAAATTAAATGTAAACAACAATGCCATAACATAACACCTGAAAACCATTAAGAACGCCCTTTTGCTGTATCATTCACAATAAGCAGGCCTTCAACTTTCACAGTTAGAAAAAACGTCAAAATGATACGAATTGTCAACTCCATATTTCATGAATACTGTCAAAAGCTTAGAAAGAATAACTACTAACACTAACCTAAATGAGTCATAACAATGAAACAAGAAATTTACTCGGCTAAAATATTTGCCTAAACTAGAGACAGTTGCAGCACTTCCTGATATTTTCCTCTGGTCACCACCAGAGGTTATCAGCCCCCTGTCTCATGTGTCTGGCTGACAGCGGCCTGCAGCTTCGACGCCGCACACACAACCAAAAGTAATACAAGTTTTTATACATTTTACGTTTTCAAGGTAAAATCTGCGGCGGATGAGGGTGCAAAGGGTCCAAAAGCTTTTTGATTAGTTTATTTGGGGTTTTTCTTTGAAAAAGAAGCTGTGTGCTTAAACTTATTTATTGTAGGTATTCCTTTTTTTCGGCATACAGCCTAAATGTTAATCTCGGGCGTGCATGGTATTTGATTATTTTAGGTGACAACCAGTAAAAAAATAACTGAGGAAACTGTATATATGACAGTTATGACAGTGTATAACAGACGATAATTCCAGATATTTTATTCTACAAGTGAAGCCATATGAAACTACTTTAAATTTGCGTATTGGGATAATTCTGTATGTATAAATTGTAAATGTATTATTTCAAAATACTCTTTACATTTTCATTTAGTCCACATTTTAAAGAAAAAGTGGCCCTTTAAATTACACCAAAACAAGCTTTATTACATTATGTTGGTTGAGATCAGTCATTTTACATGAAATACATTTAATATAGGCATACTGCTAGAAAACTTTGATAAAATTATAACTTTTGCTATAGTAGCCTAATGCTCATAAATACCAGGAGTTAAAATATAAGCTATAAACTATATTTAAAGCAGGTCTATTTTTCTCTCAACTTAATGCGTGCTCTTTACTTTGAAGAAAACTTAGTTTAGTAAAAATAGGTACAAATCACATTATCCATCATTTTTCTGTAACTTAGTTTTGTCTGTTGTACAGTGTACAGCGTTTGTTGTGAGCTAAACAGTCAAAAAACAAAGTCCACGTAGCCCTACTGCCATAGAAGAAAACGGCCATACCTTTAATCGTTATATTGTGGGCGACGTCGTGTTATCATTTCCTCTCGCTGTGTGGACAGTAGCTGCTTGCTGTGGGTTACTGGTGTTGGTGTGAGACGTCAAAAGTCCTACCTGTCCTTCGTGGTCAATAACACACACCTCATGATGAGTGCTTGAAGCCATTGGTGGTTCCAGAGTGCATAAGCCAGTGTAACAACTTTTAGGGGACTTCTGAAAAACACAAAACAGAGCCCAAATGTTAATGTAAGGCTCTAGGAGATGGTCAGAAATGCAGGTCAGAGGATTTCGCTACACTTCCCCTTTTTTTATGTATTTATGGCATGTCATTAAGCCTGGCTGTCTAGACAGGGAAATAACACCTTGTTTGCCTACAAACAAACCGCCAGCATTGGTGTCCAGCCCCCTATTTATTATTCACAATCTGCTGTGATGTCAAGGTCAAAGTGACTGCATAGTCATGGTCAAGGGTAAATCAGGAGACCCAGAACTTTCCATAAGGATTGAAAATCCAGGAAGCAGACAAACAACAACTTGAGGTCTGACGGCTTGGATTCTAATCAACAACCTCAAAAGATCAGAAGAGCTGGAAAAAGTGACCAGAGTCCAGCCAACGACTCGCCTGTAGAGAAATTAGGATACAAAACACAAGCCATCTAACTGTGTTGTATATATGCTGTTTTAGAAAATAGCTACAACATTAGACATATAAGTCAAACATATTTAGGCCTTAGACCTGAATTATTTGACTAAAGAAAAAGACCATTTCATTTCATTTAGGCTACGTCTAAGATACGTGTTACGCATGTTTACTTAACCTGAAATTACAGATTTGAGATAGACTAGTTTTAAATATAACATTGAACTTTGATTATTCTTAGAATAATCATCTTCATATGTCACTTTCCCACATAATTTGTTTTTCTACTTTCATAACTACAACTGAAGAAGCCTAACTTGCATGAGACAAGGAGTCCTTTATGGTTCAAAACACTAGTCGCATGTGAAAAAATCTTTCCGCATCCATACATACATTTGTAAATAATATGGGATAATCTCTAAATAAAACTATAGGGATTCAAACTGCAATGCTGCTTCAGACTGAGCGTGAGCGTGTAATATTACCATCAATACGTGTTTAGATTAATAAAATAAGGAGTTCATATGGTGACGAAATCAAATGCATCCTCAAGTTCATTGCTTAACTCACCTGTTTATTTTACACCCTGAAAAGGTGTTACAGCATGCAGGTCTAAATAAATCCAAGCGCACGGGGCTGAAAGACATAATATAGGTATCATGCGCTGTAAAAGTACATGTTTGCAAGCAAATGCTTTGCCATTTTAATTTACGGAATTATTCTCAATATTTCATAAAAAGAATAATCAGAAAAATATAGTAGGTTCTATTGCAAGGTACACTGGATGAGTAAGGGAAAGTGCTCGATGAACTCTTATAGGGTACGGGTAATAATGTTCTTATTATTAGACCAACAATAACTAATTTGTATCTGTGGAATATGTAAAGGTCTGAAACTAATATGCTGTGGTCACCCAGTAAATGTTTCTGTAAGAGCTGAAACACAAATCGCTTTTAATTGCCTTTCGGTCTGTTTGGGATTATTCTGAAATTGAACTTCTGCCAATTAACAGGTAAAACATCTTCGGCAAAATAGAATGCGTGAGTTTCTCCTACCCGCCGGCTGTTTCTCTAAACTGCATGTTCCGTTTAAAAGACCAAATCCTGCAAGTCTGAATATATCTTAAGATTTCGATCTGGAATAAGAATGGGTCTAAATATCATGATTCATTTGGTATTTTCTTGGTTTGGTGTTAGAAAACGCGCCCCTGCTGCTCACCAACCACGCCTAATCACTGCATGATCTCCAGTTGCCATTAACAAGACTCCAGGATGCTTAATTAAGCACTCTACAACATGCAATCCTTACTCGGCCATCAGCTGCTGATAATATGGACTCAGCTTGAAGAGAAAAGACGACAGCGGCAAAAGCTTCTGCAGCCTAATGACCAGGGCTGAAACGAAAGGAAATGCTGCAAGTGCGTTTGATTGACTTGGATATTTAAGCGTTTTCATAATAATCATTTATTTATGAAACACGTTTCCAGTACGTAATTCAACACCACAATACAGTTCACATACCGCATCAAAGTAGAAATTACAGGCTTCACAAGGCGTGTGATCAGCTGCAATGTTACACCAACAAAGACAAAAAAACAAAATAAAACCATTGTGCATTTATGTGTGATACTCACTGACTTTTAATGGTTTACAATCATTCCAGTTGCATGACAGAATCCTTCACTGACAAAGGAAAACATACAGGTCTTGGGATATTCCAGTTTACAGTTCCGCCATACTAGATAATATGAATTAAATAAAAAGGCATTGCACTATACAGATTAACAACATAAGAGCCTTTGTTTTACCCCAGGTTTAAGAGAACATTCCCCACAGAGAGGAACAAAGCTTTTGAAATTCAGAAGGAATATTAAAAAAAAGAAGATCATTCTCTTTCGAAAGTCCTTAGAGAGCTTTTTTGTTGAAGAAATCTCAA
>NC_045739.1:9779106-9779848 GCF_008692095.1 Etheostoma spectabile
TCATTACGCCACAAATGATGTCCATGTGGCCATTCTCTTTCGAAAATGACATCAAACAGTTTCCTTTGTTTTGATCTGCTCATTGTAAGTTTAAGAAATGCCATTAGTCCTTTTGAGAGTTGGCTTGAACACAATAAAAGAAAAACACGCAACACTTCTCTTTGAAATACAGATATCGTTTTAAATATTATATATTTATATATGTACATTCATATAAAACAAATGTGAAGTGAACTTTCAATATTTTCACAGTTTTTAGAGCATTAGCTCTAACTTGAAAACAGGGGGCGTGGTGGCATGGTCAATGGAGATGATAGAAGTTAAATTAAAAAAAAAAAAAACACTGCCAAAATGTTCTTCAGCCACGATTTTCGATGCAAGAGGTAAATATATGGCATGATGTGTTGGAAGGTATAGGTTGTAGTTTCAAAGAGGCCGCTGATCTTATCAAGTGGTGTGCATGTGATTACTCTTGGATTTACTGACAAATTTCTTCTCCTTGACTCGCCGGTTTTGAAACCAGATGGTGACCTGACGCTCTGAGAGATTGGTGGCGGCCGAGATGCGTCTTCTCTTGTCTTTGGTGATGAACTTGCTGGCTGCATACTCTTTCTCCAGCTCCTTCAGCTGGATCTTGGTGTAAGGGACACGTTTTTTACGCCCACGTCGGTAACTGCTGACCTCAGGCTGTAGTGGCACAACATCTACAGGAAAAAGAGAAAAATATTAGACTATGCGCAAA
>NC_045739.1:9779858-9806274 GCF_008692095.1 Etheostoma spectabile
AAAAAAAAAAAAACTGGTGTACTTCTGAAGCAAACAGTGTTTAGATTTATTGACCGACTTCACCTGACAGAAAATCAGGAGGGGGAGGGGCGCAATGTTGTTGTTGTAATCAGGATCTCAGGTATACTGCACCTGACATGTAACCACGCCATTATAAAATCATCATCGTCTGTCCTATAGTTCACTAAAGTAAAACGTAGGCCACTCCGTTTGTGTTACAGTGCAAGACCATCCTTTGTTTCTGTGAATGAACAATCACTGTCAAGTTACAGTCTCAACCTCCTAAGGCTACACGTCGATACCCAATCTTCTGGTTGACTATCTACTACACAACAAACCTTGTTAACGGTATCTTAGATAAATCTCTTCTACAGATGTTCATTGAACTGCGGGGCACGAGTGTGTAAGTCTTATAAACTGCAATGAGTCTCAATCTGGGTGCAATACGCCGGTAAGAGCCTGTTAAAAATAGAAATCACTATCTGCTAACTAAAGTAATTACAATTGAAAACTATAGTTTTAAATAATCGAGTCACACGTTACACGTAATTTAAGTTAAAGTTTACAATTCATCAACACCTCCCTGAATTTCCCTAAAAATTAGACACACTTTAGTTCCCCACTATGCTCTTTTTAAAAGCCCCGAAACCTTTTGGCAATGGGTGCCTTATTTGTTCAGGTAAGCTTCTGGGATTACACCCATCGCCAAGACTGGAGCTGAGTGCAAGACAGTCAACGAGAAACATGACAGGACAAGTATGGCAATACCTTGAGAAATAGTGGCAAGCTGTGAGACATGACACTTTGTTATCCCCATGTCATTTTACACTTCTAGGCGGTGGATTTTTCTCCGCAGTTTGTGGATCCTACGATTGATTATGATTATGGTAGTTCTTGATTTAAGCAAAGTGGAGTTTACGGTTTCTTTTGTATTTATTTTTAGAGCAAAATAGTTGTGTATGTCTGTGTGTTTATTGTGTGTGTAGCGAGACAGAAGGACAAGGACCGCGCGCACTTGTGTTTTTGTGCATGTGTGCGCGCGCATTTGACTGCGTGCCCGTGCTTGCTTCTGTGTGTTTTCAATATAAAAAGGTGGCTAATATTGTGTGAGAGGTCCAGTCGAGATCTGATAGTTTTCCTATCCTAAATTAAAATATCTACAGATGTTATTTAGATAATAAACCCTTGTGGTAGAAGAAACAGTGTAGTAAACACTCTGTAAACTGCATACTGGACGGGCCCATGTGTCCATCATCAGATATTTTGCATGTATGATAGTAAGTAAAGAAAAAGGCGAGCCTGAAATGTGAACTGGTCACTGGCTGTGAACCATTTGTGCAACATGATGTTGAAGTCTGTATATAATACAAATGTTGTACAAAAAATGAATCCCTTACACACATACATACATACATACACACACACACACACACACACATATATATACACACACATATATACACACACACACACACACACACACACACACATATACATATATACATATATATATACACACACATACACATACATATATATATATATATATACATATATATATATATACACACATACATACACATACATATATATATTTATACACACATACACATTTATATATATATATGTGTGTGTGTGAGACTGTGGACACATCGCAGGGTGCTGAGATTTATTGGCACCATCCACACACAGTAGGCTAGCTTAGTCACTATATTGTTAATCAGGGGGCTGGTGTTCCTTCCTATTCAACGTGTCTGAAATTAATTAAAGCCATATTCATCATATGGCAAAAAAATACTGCAAACTGTCGAAAGCAACTGCTCGTTTCTGAATTTAATCATTAAAAAAAGGACCATGCAACTGAAAATCTCCCTGAAGTAATATTTCTGATTTTTACGCACATTTCTAGGAAAATTTGTCATGAGGATTAGTTCCATATCAAACAGAAGAATATCACTGCCTTTACTAACACAGTCTATAAAGGACATATGATAACTGACATATGATTGACAGTTGTATGTTTATTCACAACATTTAGTTTCCCTGGACTTCTAAGTTGATATTGGCACTTTAACACAATTCATAAACTAAGCAAAAACATCTCAGCAGATTATCTGACTACATGCAAATAGCTTTCTTAATGTTATGACAGTACTTTAAAGCGTAGGCTACATGCCCCTGGACTAACCAGCCTGGAGACAGGTTTAAAAAAGAAAAAAAAAGAAAAAGAAAAAAAATCAAACATAATTTTTTTACATACCTGGAAAAGGTGATTTCCAGAGATGAGTTGACTGTGTTTGCTCTTTGGAACAGTACACCTGCCCATCCCAGCCGTTGGAGAGAGCCCAGTGCTGGTAGCCCTCCATGGGGATCAAGGCGTCGTGCCTCGGTTCGGGATGGGCACTGATACTAGGCACCACCGACACGTCGAGATATCCAGGGACAGCCTGATATGAGCTGGCGAAACTCGGGTAGAAGGCAAACTCTTTCGCCCTGGTAGACAGTTCTTCCGTGGGCAGCGCTGTGCTGGGCTCGGGATATTTCTCTGCGGGATGGTACGAGCAAGGCTTTTGCTGCAAGTTCACGTTGTGCGAATGAGACAATCTACAGCCGTAATATGGGTTTGCAAATGGATAACCGTAGCTCAAAGATGCACTGGATGAGGTTTGTGGAGCGGGACACTGCCGGCCGGTGTCTGGAGAGGAAATATCCGAGTAGACGGAGCCCTGGTGGGTCGCTATGGTGCCAGAATGTCGTCCCAGCGCGGGGTGCGACATCAGGTCCCTGCAGTGGGTCGCAGGGCAATTACCGCTCAGTCCCTCCATTGTTTGGCTTTTATTTTGGTTGTTTTCATTCGGGCTTTTTTCATAAACGTACATCAAGGTGTCCGCCCAGCGTGGATGCAGGACCAGCGAAGTCGTCATATCAGGGGCTGCCGATGCTTTTTAAAAGTCGACTACTCCAAGACGGACACCTCATTTCCAACTACATTTTACACCAAGCGCATGCGCACTCGAGACCCTCGTGTGTCCACTTCATTAAGAATCTGGCACGTGATACGCTAACAAGTCCTACGAGATTGGGCTTGTGAGTTGGGGCAGCGCAGCCCTTTAAAGACCCACTGCCTCACATGTCACAGTTTTTTCCTGCAGAATACCGAGTCATATCATTGGTTTAAATCACTTAGACCCACACCCTTAAAGGGGAGTTTGGATACTTTCAAGACTGGGGCAAACGAAAACAAACTGTGAAATTTGGCCGACTCCGAGGACTGCCAGAGAATATAATAGCATATGATACATTTCACAGTTGGTTCATGGAAAATAAAAACGTGCATTTATCATTCAATCGTTGAATCTAATCTTTCTTGCTTCTTGGCGTATTAGTGCGCAAACTTACATCACTGACGGAAACGATATGTTCCGGCTGAAGTTTAATTCGATTATTAAATGTAGCCTAATAACAGAACATTATTTAATGTGGAAACCCTGGTCTGTAGTAAATTTAATGTCTATCATGTATGTATTACGCATCAAGAAATACAGTGCTGTCAAAGCAAATATGTCTCCGTCCAATCTTATCAACACTCCTTTTCTGAAGGACGCATTTCCTTTAAACCCGTATACAACTGCCACTGGGTCACCTATTAACATGAGATGAGGATCAGTGACTAGTTGTGGACTATTACTGTTGCAGCAGGGCATAATAATTATGTTTTTAATGTTTTAATGTTGTCTTCTAGAGGTTGATATTGTGAAGCCTAAATAGAGCATATTATAAACATTTGCATGACGTGTTTTGTAATCAGTTAGTTTAAAAAAAAACAACTTAAAATGTAGCATGTGCGTGCGGTTTGTGTGTCTGTGTGGTTGAACCAGAACTAGAAGTTTTAGTATTGGTCAAGTTGAATGTCGCCGCACCTCAGCATTAACAGCCAAAAGGACTGAAGGTGAAGATTCCAGGTAAGATACCGTCATTGTAAACTATCTTTTAGTAGGCTACATAGTGTCTCTTTCACGTGAAGCTACAATTACAGTCATCCCCTCTAATAAATGATAGTAGCATTTAGTTCAGGCTACAACTACTTGCATTATTAAATATTTCCGCAACATGTCTGGGCAAATACATGTTCCGTCATAGTTTTCGGTCTAAGCTTTTTCAGCGATAACGTGAGCACTAAACTGAGCATTAAACGACTTCATGTGATGTTTCAGTTTCACTAAGCTATTCATTCATAACATGCAAGTGATGCTGACGCTTCCAGGCAAAAATAAGAACAAGGGGCCGCATTCAGCTAGACTGTGAGTACAGACCTTTTTCAATTAGACACCATGGTAGAAATGCAGACCTATATCTTCCGACACTATTTTTACACGCATCCTCCTTCAGATTTGAATAACCACTGGTTAAAGCTCTCTTCTAAATCTAAAAAAGGTCCTTTTAGTTCACCTCGTCACCAGGCCCCATAGTTGCGGAAATCCTCTGTTCCCCTCCTCTTCTTTAAAATACTTCTGGGTTCATATTTAAAACGTGACTGTATTTTTTAGTTTGAAATATTAGCGACGGGATAGGCCCACAAAGTGTCTATAAAATAGACTTTTTGTAATGCCTATCTCATGAGTCACTCATAAAGGAGGCTACAAGCAGCCCTACGAAGGGTTTATCAACATTTGTGCACTGCTGAGTGGCCCTGGGAATAATCAGGCCACCGTTAAGTATTAGTATACTAAGGAAGCTAGACCCCTGCCCTTTCTCGGACAGACTATAGTTCTTTTGTCTCAAGGAAATTACGAAGGGCTCATCCAAACAGCAGCTGCACGGAAGTCCAAGGTCAAGGTAAAAAAACGCATACAAACAGGGTCGTAATCAGAGTCTAGACAGCCAAGAATGAACTTCACACTAGAGTATGCATGCAAACTAGCTGTTATTTAGAGACCCTTACTCTAAACTGTTTGCTGTGAGCGAACTGCGAAGAGAGAGAGAGAGAGAGAGAGAAAGATAGAGAGAGAGGGAGAAAGAACTCCAAATAATCCCTTGTGTCCCCCCCCCACTAAGGACCAGGAATTTGACAGCTTTTGGGCTGCAGAAAATCGTCTCCTTCCAAACTAACATTTTACATGAAAGCTCTGACTTTGAGAATATCACGTTTTTTGTTTGTTTATGAATGATATGTTGTTTTAGGTTTTGTGTATTTTGTTTTCATTCCGCCTAACTTCCACATTATGCCCAAATGTTTGTGCTAAATAGTTTCACCCCGTGGGATACACGGATGGTGTAGCGTTGGTCAAACAGGCGGCACAGTCTCAGAGACTATAGAAGTTGTTAAATTTAGAAAAAAAATACTATATTTGATTAAGTTACACTTTATGTTGCAATAATCATAAATCACACGTCAAGCCTATAGTTTCCTCAAAAACTGATACTACCATAATACTTTCATAATTCATGTTTTAGGAAAAAGATATATTATAAGACACGTATTTTCATTTTTTCATTTTTGCAAGGACTAATACAATTATTATACAGTTATGGTGATAGCAAATAAATGATTAGTCTAATATTAAATATTGTAAGTGTCTGGCGCCTTTCCACTGCAGCAAAATGTGCGCCGAGACACCAGCGACTCAATCTTACACCATATCCATGTACTTTGGCATCCAACGCACGCACTGCAAAAACTAATTTACAATGGATTCTAAAATATATACAGCTTTAACTGTTAACTTTTGCTTTTAGCATCTTTCATCAACAGTGGACAGGTTGCAGACACGCAGGTGGATTCTTAAAGAATGAAAATTACTTCTTTCAAGTTTGAATATATTCAAGTTTCATTGAAGAAGGGTTTTATATGTAATGCTATCACCTAAGCTATCGATCAATGTTTTATTTGAAAATAATTCAGCCACAAATATATATTTAAGGCCAAGCCAATTGATATGAAATTTGATGTTTTCTCACCCATAATCCACCCTAAACTTTTACTTTAAGCAGCAGAGATGCTGTTGTCTGTGTACATTTGTAAATCTTAAGGTTAGGAAGAGCAAACTAAAATGGAAATAATAAGCTGGGTTTACATTTCAGTGTAGTCACCATATGTTGTATTCCAGTACTTACAACTCGACCAGCCTCACCTAGCCATAGCGAAAGGACAAATAATATTCATTTTGCTGTTAGTATTATTTAATCAAATTCCCAAACCAAATTGTGATACAGCTGGGTTAAAGGCTGAAACTGTAACCATGCGTCAATTGAAACAACATAGAATGCGTTATCGCAGACCAAAACATTGATGTAATACAAAAACTGCGGCAGAGTCCGTTTTAATGCATTCTAAGTGTTTACAACTTCAAGGTGGTGGCTGGTTATACAGATAAGATGGAACTTCACTGCAAAAAAACTCCTTTTTTCCTTTTTTTTCCCACTTTTCATTTAAAAAATATATTTCTTGAAAAACGTTAAACTTCTCCGCTGCGGTTTCTCATATTTCAGATAGTGTTAATTGAAACGACTATCAATAGCTTGATGACCGGCCGTGATGTGCTCCTGTAAATATCTTGACAACCAGCCATGATGTCCTTCCAGACAGGCCCTGTCAGACGCTGAGAGAGAGTCGGTCTGATGCGGAGGTTTGTGGGGGAGGGGAGAGCATCCATTCCCATTCAAATGCTGCCTACCTGCGGCTTCCGCTCCCAGGAACTGACTGCACGTGCACATGACTGAGCCAATGGTTCGTACATGCCCTTATTTACATATCATGTAGCCTATTTGATTTTGATCCAGCTTTAGGCAACAATAGTACCCTATCATCCCAAATATTTCAAAATCGTATAGCTCTTCTTCACATAACTCCAAATCCTTTAATGGAAACAAGTGCAGCTATCACCATTTTCAGTTCCCTTTGCCTTGATTTACCTATTGACCACATTTTTTGCAGTGTGCAGTGCAGTCCCTCCAACAAAATGACTCCGTGTCCGTTTTGTATCAATATGTCAAACGCCGAAAATGCCATTAAACGCAATACTATTACTTGTCAAACATTATCTCACCAGTCTTGAGAATGATGCAAATCCGTGGGCACAAAGTCTTTGAAAATGCGATGTAGCAGTCCATGAATGTGTTGACAGCTTGCAGGTAGAGTCTGCGCCATGCATGCTGAAATCAGGTTGCGTTTATGTTTACGAGTTTCCAGCCAGCTCCAGGTTTAGCTCGGAGTTAAAATATACTGTATTTATACTGAATATTGTGTAATCAAAGTAAACCAAGTGTTTAATTCACTGAACAGTGTACTAGGTCAACCAAAATAACCAAATAGATTCGCACACTATAGCAGTATAAAGGCCATTAAATTCCAAGTGCGTTTTTTGAATGAGGATTTGAAGGTTTCAGTAAATTAACATGTCAAAGTCAATGGAATCAACTTCGGACCCAGGAAGGATCTGAACTAAATGAATGGACAAAAATATGACTATAATGCATAGATAAATATCACAGTAAATCAAGACGGGTGCTCATTTGGAAGTTGCGTGTGACTCACGAGCTCCTGGTCTGGCGCGTTACATGTATTTTGCATGTTAATGCAACATTTATTTATGCAAAAAGATAAATTGGCTTTATTTTAGTAATTCGTATTGCTTTATGTTGCTCTGTGCATAGCCTGCCTGTCTGTGTGTGTGTGCGCGTGTCTGTGTGTGTGTGTGTGTGTCTGTGTGTGTGTGTGTGTGTGTGTGTGTGTGTGTGTGTGTGTGTGTGTGTGTGTGTGTGTGTGTGTGTGTGTGTGTGTGTGTGTGTGTGTGTGTGTGTGTGTGTGTGTGTAAAAAGTGGGCTGTTATTCAGCAGGCTAGAGGGAGAGCAGAGCACTCCACTGTCATGAAAACATTCCTACAAAACTAAAACAGCATCTCAATCTGGTGTTTTCCGTTCAGCCTCCCTTTAATTTACATGAAAAAAATCATAATCATATAAGGCAAGACCACTGCACTTCTATGTTAGCAGTAAGGGCAACAAGAGGCAAGATATTTTGTCAAGAAAAGGACAAACCGTGGTGAAAAGCATATAAATAGGGCAGTGCTGGTGCGTGACAAACAGAATGAAAATGATACACAAGAAGAGAGGGACATTTGAACAGCCCTTAACATGCGTAAATAGATTAGGTCTTTGGAGTTTTTTGCTTCCAATTTCATCTCAAGATTCACACATTTACTTTTCATAGGATCTCGCTGCATTTGCATGAGCACATTTTAAAATGCGTGGCGGAATCTATCATGCCACATGACTTATTTTCAAAAATGCATATATTACAACACTGTTGGCGTTATTGGGGGGGAAGCCAAGGCTTCTGTTATATTCAGTTTATTCCTGTTCATGTTGGTGGATGGTTTCAGTATGAGAATCCCTAAGAGGTAAATCCATCCATATTTACCACTGATACAATAGTTGGTATATGCTGTTTTAAAGCCATGCATGAAAAAGTACTCGCACTACAGTTAAGGGCTAATTTACCTCTGATTTGACTTGTTTAACGTCACCCACAGTAGGTAGACTATAAGAGGGTGGCTGGGCTTTAACCGCAAAATGAAGCAGGCAGGCGGAGCCGCGCCCAGAGGACAGAGGGCAGGCTGGCAGACCCCGCTACAGCCAAGCCAGAGTGGATTTACAAAATACAACACATGGCTTTACAGCCTTTTTATTCAGTGTATTTATCCTATTGTTATTAAAACGCCAGTGATACATTACCCGACCCTGACACGATTTCCTCAAATTTGAGAGGAAGATATCTCTTCGCATCATTTATGCAACACAAAGGGTAGTTTCACAATTTCGAGGGAAGGCCGTGAATTGGGATTCAATTAGGAATAGGAATATAACACTGATGCATTGTCAAGCATGTAAGCTTCAAACATTTGCAGAATGTAGTAAAATTTAGAAAACCGGCCACATGAGCATGATCACATAAATAGATATAGGCCTACACATCTGGATGTTTTCATACGCGGGTAATTACACTTACGCAGCAATAGTCTACAACTTTAGACAAAGTCTATTTTAGATTCCCAATATGGAAATTTGGAGTGCGCGACGCCATGAGATGTCTGTTAAGCAAAGTCACCAAAGGAGCGTAATGTAGATAAAATGTTTTCAATTCGACTTATTGAAATAAGTTACTTCATTGAGAGATATTGTTATATTATATATAATTAGTTCTAATATACTATACCAGCTCTTACAAACTAGTGTCTGGTCATTATTGAGGGCCTAAGCCTGCTGCCTTATATCTGAATATGATTCATAAACAGTCTTATTTGTTTTTGTATTAATGTGGTCGACGCGTTATTCGCGGTCTACAATGGTCCTGCAGAAGTGGATTTTTAATTCCCCTGCTGTAGTGTGGTTGGTGAAACAACACAGCAGACAAAGTAAATCCAGTTTGACGCGTCTCGTCGGAAGTCCAAGTTCAAGTTAACAGACGCAGTCGCTCCATCCGTCCAGACAGCAAAACAAAAGACACACATGTTCATCATTAATCATCTCACTTCTTCTCTCACAGAATAAAGCACTTTAAACTTTCTCGGCATTTTTTTAGACTATATCCAGGCTAGCTAAAAGGGAACAAACATGCATACGGGTGCATTTAAAAAAAAAAAAGTGTTATGCTTGACGTGTTGTCCAGGAACAGAGATATTAGCTGAACTACAACTAGTGAGGATTTATTTCTAGAAATAGGTTTAAAATGAGAACGTTATGTAAGGCTTGGCATGTAGGCTATATTTTAAATGTGATTGGCAGTTATCAATTGATCATACCGGGCCCTTTAAACAATCTCAGTGCTTCTTGAAAGTCACCTCTTTTATAATGGTAGCTTTGTGAAAACTGAGCTGAAGTGCGGGATGAAACTAAATCCTCTGGAAATGGCAATCTGTATCAAAATAATCTCCTCCAAGGGTATCTTCCTAAATCTCGAGGCCTGCGTTACAGGGCAATATTTCCACGCCACTTAATATGCATTACAGCCTGTAACACCATGCAGCTTTCAAAATATTAAAATGTGTCAAAACGCTGAGGACACGCGCTCTGAATGTTTAACACGCAGCTATTTCGTCTACTGAGAAACTCTTTTGCCAGTACTGTTAAATAAAAACGCAAATAATAATCCGAGTAGGTTGTATAAAAAGGCAATCATAGCCTATCAGTTTTAAAAAGGAAAAGTGAGTGTGTGCACGAACTTGCATCCACTTCCAGCACTGCAGATCCATGTTATCCTATACATTTATTTTATAATAATTAAAACTGAAATAACAAATTCTACATTTCGTTCCTCAAATCACCTCGTTGACGAAATGCACACTTCCCCTTACATTATCCATTAATTCTTAAATGTACCATAATGGTCTCTACAATGTATCATACTTCCTGTGGAACATAAGGGCGACATTACATTTCCACAAAGACAAAATTTATGGAATAAACTATAGCCTAAGATAGTAGCTTACTACTTTCTTAACACTATCGTTAATAGGCCTATAGTTCAAAATGTAGAATCGGTTTTGCTGTAACGAACCTAAAACGTGAAGATATTTGATATATGCAAATTATTCATGGATATAGCCCACGCTGGCAAGCCCACTTTGCTTGAAGACACCAAATAAAAATTCGAGACATTTACAGAAAAGCGATTTAGGAACAACTTCTTTATCCAGTATTCAGTGGTTGTATGAAGAGCTTAAAGTCTACATAGGTTATCGGTTTGGAAGAGCTGAGGACTGGAAAATGATGGTTGCACCTGCTTGTTGTTGGTTAACTCGTTGTGGTTGTGTGAGGAATTCTAGAAGTGAAATGGTGCGCAGGAAGCCATACTCGACGAGGCAAAAGTAAAAAGGGACCTAATATATTGATCCAAATTGTTTATGAAAACCTTTTGTGAGAAGCCTCCAGGACGCAGGTCTGCTACAAGAATAGTCATCACAGAAATGCCCTAAGCGTTTTGCAAAATGCTTACCGATAATGATTCAGCAGAAGCACGTGGCTACGGGAACTTGCTGTAGCCTACCTGAGTCACCAAAGTAAGGTATTTAGAGGTGGCATTTAAAATAAAAAAATACAATACTATGGCAATGGGGCTTTCCTTTGTAAGTAATTCTGACTTCAGTCAGTTTGAGTTTGACTTCACAAATGACAAGTTGACCTGAAACATTAGTTAGAGCGTGTTTCCACTCTTTGTGAAAGGGTTTTTGAAGTTTTGAGATGGCTGCTAAAACAAACTATCGCTATTTATGCGTTAGGTTCATACAGGTCTCCGCATATACGCAACTGGACGCTAATAAGACATTATAATAAACTGCTTGAAATAGAGAAGAGTTTTCCGTGTGCATTGGGAACTTTCTAATTGCGCCTATACCAGCAACCAAGCCTGTGCATGAGATAGCACCCTACCCAGGAAAATTAAATAAAAAAATAATTAAATATTTTTGCATTCATGCTTGTACTTATTTGCAAACTGCTGTCCTCAGTTCAACCCATTGATGTTTTAACGCCATGTTTGTAGAATGTGTTTGTTGCCTAGAAAAGAACGAAAGCTTAATATTAAATAGGATACTCATAAGGATGAAAATTGAAAAAGTAGGGAACACTATTTTAATTAAACACATTCCAATAGACTTCTCAATTATAAAAACCTTGCTTTAAATGTGTACAAAGACTCTACTAAGAGTCTATATCCAAGATTTCTTGGATATAGACTGAAAGTCGAACGACATTCTATTAGAAATATGATTTTCATCCTATACAGGTCTAAGCCAGAGCCCTCTCTTTTCGCGTGTATTGGACATTTGACTAGATTATGCTATGAACATGACTGGTTGTCCTGAAGACTGAAGAGTTTGTTGTCCTACAAAGCAGGAGCAAACATCAATCTGTCCATATTTTCAAAATTCCATGTCTCATTTAAAACTGCATCCAGGTCATAGGCTACCACAAGGCAAAGTAACCAAAGCCCGACTTAAATCAAAGAGATTGGAAATCCAAAGTAGAATTATGGTGAAGATTGTACTGTCGCCTGCTGTCTGGTGAATCACAGTTGCTTGCTCCTGGTTTATTTTTGCGCATGGTCTAAATGAAAAGATAGAGTGATAGGCCAACGAGGAAAATTCACCCATGGACCAAAATTACTGGATGCATATTTTTTTCGACCAGTGTATTGCGCACATTATGAAGAAGAGCAAGACAAAGTTCAAGTTCAAAGTCACTGTGCTCAGACAGAGCTGGTTGTGCTCAGGAGAGGACACCCCTCGCCTCTCTCACCTCGCTCATAAAGCAAAAACAGTAGCCGTTTGCATTACTGAGTCCAAATCCGATCTTATAATGAAGAATTAGCCGAGACTCCCATTTCATGTTTGAGTCAAAAATCTAACGAAACAAAAGCTATAGTCCTATCAACCTCTGCAGACCGGATCCCAGTTACAGAGACCGGGTCAAGCATTCATTTATTTCAAGACTCCTCATTGACCTGCTTTACTCTTATCTGTAAATACTATGTTAAAGTACTTGGCTGACAAATAATGCACTTCACTTCAGTGCACTGAGATGCATATTCATTGATCGGTGTCTTTTTTAGTCTGAATGACATCAGAAATGCTGCTGTACTTTGCGATTTCCCTAACTCGGACATCAATTAAACAAAGTGTCGGTTTTCAAATCCAATTCTTTTTATATTTGGTTATTTCTTATTTTTAAAGTGTTGTTTTATAGGCCAAGCCCAACATATCTTTGTCATGCATAGTTAACAGGATATGAAAAAAGAATGTGAAATCTGCGCCTTAACGAAATATGTTATCTTCTGATTTATTAATATTCATTCATTTTTCATATATTCGGATCTAAACGCATTAAAAAAAGACCTGCATGAATGCAAGAAAGACACGAATTCTGTCAAACTTCAGTTATTATCAGGATAAACATAAATAAGTAAAATAAAAAACTAAGAGCCCCATATCAGATTTCTGTATCCCCGTGTCGGCTGTTCAGTATTTTCTATGTTGTTGTTTAAAGTGGTGGTTTTAAAAAACGGGGCATGGTTTTTCGCTGTGAATTTTTCTATAAAAACACTTAAATACAAACCAGCACTTTTATTAACATATTCAGAGGAGTAATAGGGCGATGAAAAACCACATTCTCTCACTTTTTCTTCCTGCGTGGGATTTTATGGAGACGCCAACAAAACTCCAAAACTTCGGCCTCTGTCTTCTGCTGCTGTATCACTAGAAAAGGCATCGGCGCTTCAGAGCTTTAATTAATTTTCTATTTAATTGCACAATTAACGATTGAAGTGGCTGTAAAATAATCCGCATCGGTAAGATATTAAATGCGTGACAAGGTTTTACATGTAGTTATATGGCAATCATTTCAAGACTAAGATACAGATACAGGATACAAATTAATGTGCAACATCGAGCCATCCTAACTGGTGGCCCCTGTTGATATTACAGACAATAACACAAAAACACAAAAAACGTTTCTAATGTAAAAGAAGGACAGATATAATGTGGTGAAGGAGAGGAAAAATGTGAGGGGGAAAAAAAGTAATGATTCATCGGTTTAAAAAAAACTTTATTTCTAGTGGCATAATACAAATTGAAATAAAGAAAAAACAAGAGTTATATTTATCATTGGATATCCACATTATATTTACCTAACATTAGATAGGCCTACCACATTCCAGGAAACGTGCTGGTATTATTCATTAAGGAATGCGCAACGCTCAGTGTTTTGAGAAGCTAAAACAAGTGTATTTATGTGGGTATAACAAGCAAATAATCAAACAAACAAACATTGACAATCACTGCAAGCAATGATTTTTTAAGACTCAGACATTTTCATTTGTTAATTTCAGACTTCACTGTGAGCAAAACACTGCTAAATGGCTAGGTGTGTGTATTAACAGACCAAACTGTCATCTAATATTTTAGCATTTCTGCAGCAAACAAAATACCTACTGAGAGCAGCTGCACAAAAGGACATGCAATCTCTATTCAGGCCTACTTAACATTTAAAAAATTCAACTGACAATGTGAGCACATCACACATTGTAAATGGAGAGTGAATACAAAACCTTAAGCCAAGAAGACGATACAATGTTCTAAGAAATCATCTAATTTTTCACACTGAATACTGGTGGTCCACCGAACACCTCCCTGGCATAACTCCCATGCCAATGCTTCTCTTAAGCCAGTTGTGGAATCCTGGAAATATTCCAAAGTAGAAATATTTCTTCATAGTAAACACAAGACCATTTAGCTAGCTTGGCCAGGAATATGTGGAAGTCCATTCCAAGAGCTGGAAGAGATGTGCAGTATATGACAAGCATTTCATTGTTTACCCAACCAACCTTACCATATGAACTGCAATTAAATGATGTTGCTAAAGCTACAGATTGAATTGACTGTGAGGTACTGCCTCTTTAAGCCGAGAAATTGATCGGGTGGGGCGTTTTAAGCTGGAACCAGATGTGATCCACAGGCTGCTAAATGAGCATCAGTGTTTTAAATCAATTAGGAATTGCTGCAGTACATCCTTACTGCTTTGATGTCAAAACTGTATGCTATACCTGATACAGTATTTACTAGAAACATACTTTTGTTGAGTTGAGATATTTGAGTGCATGCAAAGAACCTCTTTGCTTCAGCTATGACCCAGTTTCCTTTCTGTATTTATAAAGTTGTATCTCGTTTGGAGAGTTTTTCACCAAATGTCATATAATGACAAGTCTGCATGGCAATAAGACAGACAGTAAATTATGTAATTGTTTTTACTGCATAACATTTTTGCAAATCCAATAAAATTTATTCAAGTCGGCATTGTAGTAAACTAACTTAATAGTTGTTACGTCTTTTTCATTTAAATAATGCCTAATCAGCTGAAAATGTAATGTGTAATATATTAAAATGTTATGTAAAATGTACAGTCACCTCTGAGTATGTTCCTTAATAAAGTAATCATTATCCTGTTTTTCCTTCAGCCTTTTTTATGTCTACCGGATGGCAATATCATAAACATGATTACCCAGTATTCAGTTCAGTTATTTGCATATTTCATTTGACTTTGCTTCCATAGAAGAAAATACTGTTTGTATTTCTTAACTTACAAATATGTGGAACATTTTTGTGAAGTATAGTTTTTCAGATTCAGTACACTGGACTGTGATGTCTCTGAAAAACTAATGTCTACGTGGCTCCAGCTGCATCTAAATGCTCATCAGCACCATAATCAGTTAGGATGTATATCCGAAATGGTGAAATTGACCTTTGAAGGTTAGAGCAGCAATCACAGCATCACAAGCCAACAGTTAACAGAGAGCAGTATTTGTATTGTTCAGTGTTGCTTTTACAACTAAAAACTACAAATGGATTGGTAATGTAGGTCAAGTGTTGTACTACTCAGAACTTGTCTTACTAAAAATACATAATCATTATCAGATATTTCAATGTTGGCTTTACAGTTTGTAAAGTTTGTATGTTGCACCAACCTTACATACAGCACATGAGGACAGTCCTGTTTAAATTCAACAACATATCTGCATAGATTCTCACAGCCATCTTTTTTTCCCCAAAGAACTACACCATCACGCAAACACGCTGACTCCACTCAGAGCAGTTTGAAGGAGAGTGATGGATACTCTGGGCAGAAAAAGTTTGTTTGTGTTTATTTATGCGCACTCAATGAGGGAGGAAAATGTCGTTTTTACAACTTGCTTCCATACTGCGTGTGGGTATAATAACCACAAGAGAGGAGCTTTTCCAAAACCGGATATCTACCATTTGGAAAAAGACGTCACAGAGTCTTTCCACATGATTGATGGCATGAAAGGGAAACTCTTGAAGAAACATTCTTAATAAAAAGATAAAAGTCACATTTGTCCAGACATTCAACGCAATTTTGCCACTCTATGCGTATGTGCAATTTTCTTCAGTCAAGCAGTCCACATCACAAGTTCTTACATCTTAGAACCAAACAATAAGCAAATGTTTTTGCTTATTATTTGGTTCTTTTACTTTTTTCTCCATCCCCATTTTGTGTGCATGTTTTTTTAAATTGAATTACAACAAAATTACATATCAATGGTCATTCTTGGCAGCATGTGAATATAAATATAGAATTTAAAATAGTTTACATTTACAGATGTTACTGTAATTACAAGTACAGAAATCTTGAAGATAACATGGGCTACCACACTTTAAAATTGTATTCTAGCTAACCCGCACCGACCCGACTTTGGCTTTATGAATCCAAACCAGCATTTTGTTTCATGAAGCTCCCAAACATATTTTAATAATTTCCAGCTTTTCTAGTAAAGTAAGTTAGTTGTTCAATAGCAACATGTTGATAGCTGCTTAATGTATTGATTCATACTTGGCTTGTATTTTGCCCGATTTATACATGTCCTGCTCTTACATTTGCATTATGTGTTTCTGTGTTGATCGTTTTATTCCTCCCCTATTCTGTTACTATATTTTTCTTTTCTATATCCGTGTGGAATTTGCTGCTAAATTGACCCCCAATATTCAGAGAAAAATTGACTTCTAGTTTATCAAAGTTCCATTTTACTAGAAAATTGACATCAAACTTTTAGTCTAGCTGAGTCATCCTCACTGACAGCAACTTCCAAGTAGCTACAGAAGGTTTCACATCCATTTTATATCAAGAAGTCAAATAAATCCTGACGTTTTTTCTCCCCCTCTTCACCTTACCTCTTAATCCTTACTTCAATGGCTTTTTTTTGGTTCGGCTCTCTAGATGCAGATGTTAAAACAAGCACACCCACAGCTGTTCTGGGCTGGAAGTTTGAGGGGGAAGATTAACAATGAATGGCATCTTTTTCAAAATAAAATTTTAAACATGTTAAAAATATGTTATATATTTTGTTCAGTTGTGTACCTACACTATCCCAAATGTTTCCAACAATTTGCAAACCCAGAGACATTTGTAATTTTATTTCTGACAGCGGACGATTGGTTTAGTCGCCTGTCAGTGGAGTCATATAACCTTTGACCCCTCTAGTTACTCTAATTTCTTCAAAACACAGGTACACAGATGATACACTGAAGAGTAACAGTAAATCATACAATTTCACAAAAAGAGTTATACTCAGTAAGCGCAATACTGCTTTTTTCTGCAAAAAAGCATAATTTTCTCATTGATTACATGAAACCTTATTTATTGATACATTTCAATATTGATCTATCCAGCTTATCGTTACTACAATGCGCTGGTTGACAAGTAACGGTTAGCTAAGTTAATGCTAATGATTGGTCAACAACAAAAGATTACAACAGTTATTTTTAGTATGATTGTTTTAACCACGGTTACCAGCACTGGGCTAACCCACACATACATTACACAGTAAAGTTAGCTATATAGATAGGCGATTAATCTAATGCTAATTTAGCCAGCTAGCACACCCCAGTCTGCCTGCCTCACTCCCTCAGCACTAAGAGACTTTAGTCGGGATGAGAGCTGACAACAGCTCCGGGACATATTGTATGTTAACGTTAGCCACAGGCTAGCTAGCAGCCAGCCACTAATAGGCTCGTTCGAGACAACTGCGCCTTGCCTGTAATGTGGACGAGAGCGGGTGGCAGTAGCCGGGGGCGGTGACAAAAAAACCCACTGTCAAGTCAGTCAGTTTCCAGCTATTTCAAGCAGCCTTCAGGCTGAAGAGGAAGTGACAGAAACACTGATCTGATTTTGATTTAATAACATTTTATCAGACCCATATATCAGCTTGTACAAGTCTCCAGTTTTAATTATGACAGACTAGCTCTCAAAATGCTTTACATGCAATCTGTTGCTGATTTAATTAACACACTGTAGATGATCCGTAATCTGAACAGATTAAGTCTATCTGACTACTAAACTTAACTATCAGCCACGCAACATGTGTTCTGTACAGAATAAACCTTTAAATCAGACAAATAGAAATTAAAACCCCTCCAAAATCAATAAAAAGATTTATATAAAACATCATGTTGAGTTGATTCTTAACCAATCAGCTGTTAAAACAGCTGAGAGGCCTGGGTCTTGCAGTTGGTGAAAAGCAACTGTGGCTGTCTTGATCTAATGAGGTTATTGTTGCCTACGTGTGCATGATGTCAGAGCAAGTCGGGATCAAGTCGGACACAAATCTAACCAACATGCAACCGGTGGCGATTGCCGGTGATGAATTCGGTGCATACCTGGCTCATCTCGAACATGCCTACTGTTACAGCAATCCAAACCAGTCCAGCACTTAACTCCAGCGCCGGGTGCTAACTACGCAAACGCCAGTTTAATGAACTGTCGGGAAAACAGACCATGTCAGACTCAGGCATCAGAGTCAGAACAACAACCATCCATAATGTTACATCTGTTTCCGTGTTCATGCCAAAAATCTCCTCCCTGCCGAACATCTCCCCCTTTCATGTTTAACTGTCTTTAAAGAACAAAAAGGCAGGTTAGCCACCAAAACGACTAGGTAAAACTACAAAAAAGTGAACGGGAAGATAATTCCGGGCAGCTGGCAATCGGAATGGGTGGACTTGAAAAGGTAAACTTGTCCCTAAACAGATGCATTCTAATAGGCAATAGTGTTTAACAATTATAAACTACAACTCCCATAATTTCACAACGTCATCAAAAGTCTCTGTTTATATCCCTTGTTTTGATCGAGAGACCTTTAGCAGCAGAAACATCTGCATTAATCTGAAAGTATGGGCACTGTTTTGGAAAATAAAATTACCAATTAAGCAAATTAGAGATTAACAAAAGTCCTGAAAATGTGGTTTAGGACAATTCAGATGCTGTTTCCTGCTGGGAATTACTTGGAAATATATATGTATAAGATCTATGGGCTGTTCAAACAAATGACGTCCCAGCTGCCCGTTACTGGCCTAGGCCTAGAGCAATCAAGGCAATCAAAATCGTAATCAAAATTAAGAAACCATGTAGGGAGCATGTACCATACTAGATTAGTTTCTAAAAGTCACTGCTACTCATATTTCATTTGTTATTTTTTTAAATATTCAAATAATATTTAAATATTTGATGATCAAATGCAGCCTGTAATTAATACGTACAACACTACTTTATGCCGCCATAAGCAAGTAGTTGTTGTTACACGTTCTGTCCACCAGAGGGATTTCTAACATTAGGCTGTCCTTGAAGGGGACCTACGTCACGGCGCATTGCACAAAACTTTGTTTAAATTCATTTTCAACCAAGAGCACACAGCAACAAACACAAACCAACCAAGAAGTCTTGTCTTAGCACAATGACATCATGTTAGGAAGCGAAGCCAAAACAAGTTGTCATGAACTAGCTAAGATGTTAACGACATTAATAACTACGCCAAACTGTGCTGTCACTACTATTTTAGTGATTTATAAGCAACCGGTTTCTTGCAGATTGTCACGTTACTAAGAACAAATCTATAGAGCTCGGGCCCTAGACGTTCTGGAATGGTGCATTGTGGGAAGTGGCGACCAATTTAGCGCAATGCAAAGGCTCCAAAACATTGATGTAGCCGGCACCGAGGATAGAATAGATAGAATTATAGAAAAAGAGTTATGGACCGTAACAAAAAAGTTGTCTATACCGTATACGGACAAACTTAATAATGAAGCCAAACAACGCTACTTGAAAAAAAATTGAGGACATAGGCGGCATCGATCCCTATGAACACATGGTGTAATAATTGAGTATGGTGTAATAATTATGAAAGTTTACGAAGCCTCAGGTTCCCCGATATTTTTTGTACCTGGTTTGTGGACTGAGCACTTACACCTCCGATCAATTTTCAAGTCACTGGAGGCTCACTTGCAGTTCACAAATAGATGGGGGCAAGATCTGCAGATCTTCAAAGTAAACGTGGAGAAAACGAACGTTTGCACTAAGGTAATGTTAACAAAGCACCAGTGGTAACACACTTGTCAGAGTCTGTGAGCTATGAAGCCCAATAGCCTGTCTATCCGGGTTGTTACGCTTCAGGAGTAATTACCCACCTATCATACATGCAACAATCCACTGTTTCCGTCCGGTAGTTCTGTAATCCTGTATAATATTGACAAACATTCACTTAAAGACACAACCCACCGTTCACCAAAACAAGACTCCTCTATTTTGATATTGTTCCAGTTCTGATGCTGACCTCGCCTGATCGCTTTAGGCTATTAACAATGAAACTACAGAGCTACAGCAATAGAATATGTAAGCTATTAATAATAAAGCATTTTAACATTTAAGCTACAGCTTCAGCAACGGAATAACAGTTAAGGTCCAGTGCAGAGGAGACTATAGCTAGGAATTACCACTGAATCTGTGTCAACCGATTAATGCTTTCTAGAATTGTAAGGTACAAATTATGCCATAGCCTTCCACTTACCTAGTCTATCCACCAAAATCTAGATGAATAAACGAGGTGACATTGCTGGCTAATCGTGAATTGATATGCTGATTTAACAGCTACATAATTATTTTTTATATTTAACAGCATGCTCCCAAATCACAGACACACATTTACTGCTTTAATCTGAACAGCAGAACTGATAAATTAATGAATTAAATGTAGTTCACTCTGGCAGCTGAAAATCTATTGACCATGTCATGAAAATATCTATCTCAATTCTGTTAGCATTGCGGCTAACAGAGTTAATAACACAATGATGCGAACAGCTTTGACTACAAAGAAAAGCAAAAAGACCCCCAGTTTTGATAATAATACCTTACTTTTGGGAAAGTTTGTGAACATTGTTGAAGGTGATGGTTTTCCTCCGTACAGCGGTGACCCAAGCCATCTGACGCCTCATCGTAATGTCAGACACCAGGTTTCCTTGTGTCTTTTTCCAAGTCGGAAAATGGTGAAAACTAACATGATTTATCAGGCATTTGCCCGGTCGATCTTGAGACCTATTGCAACAGTTCACAATGAAGCAATACTGAACCATTTTTCCCAAATAACCTAAAAATTAACCTTAATATAATCAAATGACTGATACAATTTCAATAGAATTCAATCAACTATTATAGAGTATATGTACTTCTACTGTGACAAAACCATCTCGAACTCTATTAGAAGGTAATATACAATTAAAACTCACTCTTACAGCTGTAGGGCAGCTAACAAACTTTAGCAGGCTTCATGAAGCTCCCAGCTAAGCTCCTGTAACTCGCGACGCAGTTAGGAAACAAGAATGAGTGAACTAATGTTAACTTAAACACATTGGCTCGGTGGATGTCGATTTTAAAATAATTTTAAAACTAGTCCCGTCCTTACGATTCCCAGCCACAGCCAGTCACTACCCCTTGTACTAACGTTTATGTACTAACTAAATTCAGGATGTCAGGTGGACAATAATGCAAAGAAGCGGGACAACCTACACAACTGGAGCACAATACCTAACAAACTAAATATTTCAAATTTAGGAATTTCAATACCAACAAACCATGTAACATAATATATGTTACATGGTAATATACAAACCCACAAATTGCAAAAATTAAGTCAAGTAAACGGACAGCGAATTTGCAGCGTCTTAAATAAGGGAAATTGATCTGTCTTTTTTACTTGCTCAGTATAGCACACTATACCAGCATAGTGTGGCATGCTTATGGGCATCTCCACTGTGCCCTCACAGCAGGGGGTAACCACACTGACAACAATATTATGGTACTGCTAGACAACAGAACTTAGCCCCGAAGGTTCCAGCCTGCAACTTAGCCGTCACAGCAAAATGACTGATTCAACTTATGTCATTTTTAAAAAGGCTCTACATTTGGCTTTCAGTAGTTTTGCGTTTCTGTGGTTTGGATTTTTGAATTCACTGTTGCTGTGTTGACATTTATCGTACAAACAGGAATCATGCTGTTTTCTGATCCCTCTTTTTTGCAGTGCTGTCAGAGCTGCAGTAACGCCCCTTGCTGTGTCAAGCTATTGATGAACACATTTACTGTGAGGCAGCTGAAGAAAGTGTTGTCTTAGCAACAGACTACTACTTAGTTTTTTAGTCACGCTGCCAGCATGGCTCTAATGATAGCTGTAATGGTCTGTCATTCGATCCACCACTTCGGTCCAGACTGAAATATTTCAACAACTATTAGACGGAGTGCTATGACATGATCAGCCAGTCAAAGCTTTTTAATTATCCAGTGAAACATCTCAACATTTACTTTTTCAACATTGGATTGACACATTATGTACAAAACATTTATGGTTCCCAGACGATGAATCCAGATAAATACCATGCTCAAGATTACTTAACAATTCTGCACATACAAGTCCAAAGATAAATCCAGTAATAAATTAATTTATGTGGCAGTCGTCTATATTTTAAGTTATTGTTGTGGAAAATATTGTATGGTTAATAGAGCTCCACTAAGCTTCCCACAAACCAAGAGGAGCTCTCAAGCTTCATATAGGTGTTTTCCCCTATTTTTCCCATTTTCCTTCCAAATGTGTGTGCTGCTAGCAGTTGCGCTCTGTGAGTGTCCAAAAACCTTTGCTCCACTGTGGTTACAACATCTGTCCCAAAACAATAATGAAGGATTAAATCCTGAGAAGATCATTCTTAATCTCAACCTTTTCCTCCACACTCTAGAATTTTACTAAGGACTTGTAAAGACCAGCAACACTTGAAATTGTAAATTGATGAAGCCATTGTTTTTGGACAGAAATTTAATCAGCAACTATTTAAATAATCTGTTAATTATTGGAAACATTTTTCAAGGTAAATTGCGGGTTCCAATTTCTCAAATTTGAGGATTTGTTCCCTTTCTCATTTTTATATAGTAACGTGAATACTTGGATTTTGACATTGTTGGTCAGACAAAACAAAGAATTGGTATATACCACTTTGAAAGTAGTAACATTTTATAGAAAAAATACAAGAAAGAATTTCTGAGTCATATCAACCAATGTATCAATAAATTAGTTTCAGCCCAATTTGTGAAACATTTACACTTGATTACACTACCCTACTGTCAATATCAACCTGAACTTTACTTGACTCAATGACATTGTAAATGAGGGTCGCTCTCAATGATTTCTCAAGGATAAATAAAGAATTTCACATCGCAACTTTAAAATACTTCATGCATGTTAGTGTGTTTTTGGTAGTTAAACAAAATCTGCCAGACCACCACTGACAATGTGGAACATAAAATGTCAATAAGTCCTCATGCCTCAACAAAAACTCACAACTGTGCATTCTCAAGTGATCACAGCAAACAGCCTTTTGTATTTAATTCTACAGGAAAGGCAAGCGCCCCATTGTTGAAGTAATACTTTGTAATGGTATTAGGAGGGCTATAAAAGTGTCAGAGCCCTGTAAACAGGCAATCAGAGAGTGAGCCACGCTCTGTTTCTTTTGCAGGCATCAATCACTAAGTAATGTATATGAAGTCTAAAAGAACTGCTGGGCAATGGACATAATGTGATAGGTCTACTTGGTTTGGTATTACTGAACAGTAATACTTATAAGTGCCATAAACATCTGTGTATAAAACTAGTGAACTGGGAAAAAAAGGATAAACCTACAAAATATTGGTACCAAATTAAGAGGGAAACTGAGTGTTATCTAGAATTTTCTTGCATTTCCTTTGCCTCATGGCCTGCATTTATATATCAAAATTATGGAAAATAAAATTGTTTCATGTTACACATGTAAAAAAACACAGATTCTGCTTTTACTTCCAGCTGTTTGAGTATGAAATGATGACAGAGCAATCATAATAATTAAAGTATTTCTACTTCTAGTGCTTTAAAAAATGAACTTCAGTACAACAATATTCAAAACTGCAGTGGATGGTTAAGAACAGGAAACAAGGGGACAGAGAGATTGAAATGATATTCAACAATAACCATTGAGATCACAGTTTATTAAGCCACCAGGACATCTGCAGTAAATAGTAGCTTATTTGAATATTACAATATTGAGATGAAATAATTACGCTACTACTTAAATAATTCTATGCAGTCAGTGATATTTTATTTTTACCCTCATTGTTGGGACTTTTGTTCTTGTTCAAACACTTAGGTGTATGTCCAAATATATGCAACACTAATAACACTCCCATCAGCCTTAACTGTACTTTGTGTTTACTGGTAATTAACAAATGTTAGCATGCTTACATGCTAAATTAATTAAACATTATACCTGTTTTACATCAGCCTGTTACTATTGTTATACTGAGCCAGTCAGCATGCTGTTGTGATCATTTAGCTTGAAGCACTGCGGTGCCGTGGTACAGACTCACATATCTGCTAGCATGGCTGTAGATTTTTCGTCTTGTTTGTAAATGTGGCAACATATGACCAGTTTATGGGGCAAAGGAGATACTAGAATTCTGGTTGGAAGTGCTTTGCTATTCTGTGGTGGTAGTGCTACCTTCAGTTGTGTAAATGATTTGTGTGCTCCCTGCTCCTCTGACTCAGGGCTGACTGGCTCAGTTACAGAGAAGGTATGGCAGACATGCCATTTCTTGAAAGTTTTCAGACAACCCAAAATGTTAATATCTAAAAACAGACAACTAGGCTAATGAAGACAGTACAGATTGAAAAACTGTCAAACCAGCCGTGCAATGTAACATTTATGAATCCAGCTACGGTATGTCACTCACCTACAGTATATTCCCTTTGTGTCACCAGTGACACAAAATGTAAATTGAAATGAGACACTCATGTGTTATTGTGTCTAGGGGTTGTCTGATTATCAGATTGCCCATTCTTACCCATTTAACAGTCAGAAAAAAATCTCATTCTCAAGGAATAGAGCTTAAGAATGTGGTTTCGGAAGTAAAAATTCCATTCATTTTCTCCATAAGGCTTTTTGATTATTAGCCATAATGTCCAAACCATCCAAGGTAGACTTACCATGAGCTATGAGGTTTTGAAACAAAGTTTTATCACCCTGTAGAAGCATATCAACCTTGTTTTTAGAAAAAAATGTTTTATTTGTGCCACCATGGAAAAGTACTACATTACCCACCACAATCCTAGGTGTAACAGTGACGTCTCTGATTTATGGAGATTGCTGTTACTATGGAAATGCTTACCGCATCCGTGAACCTGAAAACGTCTATAGCAAGCTGCTACCACTGAGATCTATGATCGTTTCTGTATACACTTGTAACGGTTTCCTTAGTTATCATTTTCAAAATCTTCTTTTGCACCTATAATAAGTTTTATGGTCACTCTTCACGTCAGTGGCTGGTTGGTTTGGTTCCAGGCTTAAAACTCTTCATATAAGCATTTAATAAAATGTCAATGGAGCTATTGAATGGTAAAAATCCCTTCCAGAACCATTCAAAAGTGGGCGGTCAACGTTAATCTCCATAAACTTCTGTTATTCAAGACAATGTAAGAGTCATATTTAAACAAGACTATGGGTTTATGCCCATGTTAGTGGCTCTGTGAGGTTGCACTTAGGACAGTGGTGGTTTGAGCATTTTAAGATGCTCAGAATCATAATGCTGATGTTAAGCATGTTTACCATCATTCATATTATATATATATATATATATATATATATATATATATATATATATATATATATATATATATATATATATATATATAACATAGAAGTGCAGTGGTCTTGCCTTATACGATTATGATTTTTTCCATGTAAATTAAAGGGAGGCTGAACGGAAAACACCAGATTGAGATGCTGTTTTAGTTTTGTAGGAATGTTTTCATGACAGTGGAGTGCTCTGTTCTCCCTCTAGCCTGCTGAATAACATACCACTTTTTACACACACACACACACACACACACACACACACACACACACACACACAGAATGTTTAGACGAGCTATGATGACAGAATACGGATAAAGTACAGCTGATGCTGTGTCTGGAATTTTTTTTGCAGGTATTTAGTCATAAACCAAAGTACAGTATAGATAGTAAGAGTCAAGTCAAGGGATCTGAGGGAGACATAATATCTTTTTTGTGACATTTCAATCCAAATCCCAAATGAACCCAAGTGAACCTCATTCTGGCGTTGGATTAAAAGTCAGGGAATCACAACACATTAGGATTCATTTTCTGCACATCATGGATATCTGTACCACATTTCATGGAATCCAAAAAGTTGTCAAGACATCTCAATAAAAAGTCTATAACATCAACGTGATGGTGATGCTAAACGTAAAACCAGGGGATCACAAAATTCACTAAGCTCCATTCTCTGGGTACCTTAAATTTCACAACAATCTATTGGGTAGTTGTTGATATACTTCAGTCTGGACCAATCGACAGACAGAATAACAGTCTAACAGAGTTCTAATGCAGGAAACTTATTATATCTGACTGTTTTTGATGAGTGAGTCCAGAGGATAACATTTGTTTTGAGTCTTGCGACAATACCAGCTAGGGCTGCACGATTATGGCCAAAA
>NC_045739.1:9806284-9806399 GCF_008692095.1 Etheostoma spectabile
GATTATATTGATCAATATTGTGATCACGATAATTCTCACGATTATTTGTTGATTTTTTAGTTTTTCGAGTGCGATGGACGTACTCACAGAGAGACGGCTGACTCATTATGAACGG
>NC_045739.1:9806409-9806578 GCF_008692095.1 Etheostoma spectabile
GGTCGAATGGCGGATACACACGTTGTGTGTATGAAATGTCTGTATTGTCAATGCGCTGCATTTTTATGAACTATGATATTCTGGCCATGGGTCACATCTCTTGCAAGTCCAACCGGTTCCGTCTCACACGCTGTTACTCTACAAACTGAAGTTAGTTGCATTCAATAAC
>NC_045739.1:9806588-9806993 GCF_008692095.1 Etheostoma spectabile
TTCTGTGTTCTTCGCCGTGGCGGCCGCGATAGCAGTTACCCGCAGAAACACTGGTACAAATACAGGTTTGCCCCTCATACTTAACAATATACAGCTATGTTAATAACAATTAAAACTGTGGACAAACATCAGAAGTGTGGACCGGCGCCGCTGTGTGGCCGGGCTGCGCGGAGAGTAAGACGAGAGAGAGTAGAGATCCAACACAGGCACGGCTTTACAGAAGAAATGGGTCATGTCACGAAAAATGAAACCATATCCATATAAACAACATTGCAGCGGATGCGAGGACATAAGCACCAGTGCGTCCTAGAGAAGCTAACAGCTAACAGACGCTAACTAGCACCGACTAGCAATGCTCAATGCTGTTGTCTGAAAAACAACAGACGGGACAAAATGTTGCGTTTA
>NC_045739.1:9807003-9811395 GCF_008692095.1 Etheostoma spectabile
TGGTAAACCTTGAGACCGACGTATAACCGACTGCTATCTGTTGAATGTTTCCTCCCGTTACTCTGTCCTCTGTGACTGTCTCCACCTAGAAACTAAGCTGCGCTATGCAGGGAACAACTGACTGGCACATGAGCAGACAGGGGTTTACGGAGCGGTAGATGCGCTATGCAAAACAACCCGGAGCGTTCTATGAAATGACGCTTTAAAAAAATATATATATATATTGCTCGATCACGCAAATTTGATCGTGGGAAGTCAAAATCGTGATTGTGATTAAAATTTGATTAATTGTGCAGCCCTAATACTAGCTGTTGTACATTTAGTGTTTATTATAAAATATGTCTTGCATATTCCTTGGCCTTTACAATGGAAGCTTGACAGTGAGGGTCAGAGGTTGTATCACCATTTAAGAGCCAATCAATAGAGAAAAAGTGTCTGAATACTCCACTCTGACTTTTAAAAATGAAGATAGAGGTCCACGTGAGAATGAGAGGTCGTGAGGTGGCTTCCAACGGGTTGCATCCAGGCCAAAATTATATAGAAATAAAACAAGATATAACTGATTTTCTCAACAAAGACAGGCTGTAGGAATCACACAACAGCCTGCACACGCACACACACACAAAGCAAGACAGCTTTAACCCTTGTGTTGTCTTCACTTCCGGGACCCTCTCGTGTCCCTCGGGTCAAACTGACCCGGGACTTATTTGGGATTTTAAAAATAATTCTGAAATAACATTTTACTTCATAATCTATTAACAAATATTGTCTTTATCTCAATTACCAACAGCTGAGATAACATATATGTTTAGGTAATGAATCAATCTCTACTAGCACACAATTAAAAATGGAAGTGGGGTTCGTTTTTTTTGTAATAAGTTATAATTCATCTTAAAATGCCACTATAGAAACAACATAAGTGTCATATCCAGAATAATATTCTGAATTGAGTCAGGAATACATGTTTATCACAGGAAATAAGGAAAGGATGTTGATTTCAGGTAGAAAAAATGTAACTTGGACATTTTTCTTCTTGTAAAAATTTGAAATGGGTCAATTTGACCTGAATACAATACAAGGGTTAAATACAGTGGTGTGAAAAAGTGTTTGCTCACTTCCTCATTTTCTGTTCCTTTGCATGTTTGTCACACTTAAGTGTTTCAGAACATCAAACCAATTTAAACAATAGTCAAGGACAACACAAGTAAACACAAAATGCAATTTGTAAATGAAGGTGTTTATTATTAAAGGTGAAAAAAATCCAAACCATCATGGCCCTGTGTGAAAAAGTGATTGCCCCCTAAACCTAATAACTGGTTGGGCCACCCTTAGCAGCAACAACTGAAACCAAGCGTTTGCGATAACGTGCAATGAGGCTTTTACAGAGTCCTGGAGGAATTTTGGCCCACTCATCTTTGCAGAATTGTCCTAATTCAGTTACATTAGAGGGTTTTCGAGCATGAACGGCCTTTTTAAGGTCATACCACAACATCTCAATAGGATTCAGGTCAGGACTTTGGCTAGGCCACTCCAAAGTCTTCATTTTGTTTTTCTTCAGCCATTTGGTGGTGGACTTGCTGGTGTGTTTAGGATCATTGTCCTGCTGCAGAACCCAAGTTCGTTTCAGCTTGAGTACACGAACAGATGGTTGGACATTCTCCTTCAGGATCTCTTGGTAGACAGCAGAACTCATAGTTCCTTTTATCACGGCAAGTCTTCCAGGTCCTGAAGCAGCAAAACAGCCCCAGACCATCACACTACCACCACTATATTTTACTGTTGGTATGATGTTCTTTTTATGAAATGCAGTTTCCTTCTACGCCAGATATACTGGGACATACATTCCAAGAGTTCCACTTTTTCTCATCGGTCCACAGAATTGTTTCCCAAAAGTCTTGGGTATCATCAAGATGTGTTGTGGAGAAATTGAGATGAGCTTTGATGTTCTTTTTGCTCAGCAGGGTTTTCTCCTTGGAACTCTGCCATGCAGGCCATTTTTGCCCAGTCTTTCCTGATGGTGGAGGCATGAACGTTGACCTTAACTGAGGCAAGTAAGGCCTGCAGTCTTTGGACTTGTTGTGGGGTCTTCTGTGCCCTCTTGGATGAGTCGTCTGCGCTCTCTGGGGTAATTTTGGGCGGCCGCCACTCCTGGGAAGGTTCACCACTGTTCCATGTCTTCGCCTTTGTGGATAATGACTCTCACTGTGGTTCGCTGGATTCCCAAGCTTTGGAAATGGCTTTATAACCCTTTCCAGACTGATAGATCTCAATTACTTTCTTTCTCAATTGTTCCTGAATTTCTTGGGTCTCGGCATGATGTTAGCTTTTAAGGATCTTCTGGTGGACCTTACTGTTTCAACAGCTCCTATTTAAGTGAGGCCTTGTTGTGAACAGGTGTGGCATATAGGCCTGGGTGTGGCTAGAGAAATTGAACTCAGGTGTGGACAACCATAGTTATAGTAGTTTTAACAAGGGGGGCAATCACTTTTTCACACAGGGCCATGATGGTTTAGATTTTTTTCACCTTAATAATAAACACCTTCATTTACAGATTGCATTTGTGTTTACTTGTGTTGTCCTTGACTATTGTTTAAATTGGTTTGATGTTCCGAAACACTTAAGTGTGACAAACATGCAAAGGAACAGGAAATGAGGAAGGGGGCAAACACTTTTTCACACCACTGTACAAGAGGACACAACCCAGCTGCAGTGAAAAGCATAAATCAAGAAGAATGATTTAAATGCTTTGATTGGTTTACAATACAGATAAACAAACATACAGAGGTAAAGATGGAGAGAGAGAGATTTAGATGGATTGATTCAACTTCCCATTTTTTAGGCTACTGTGCTAAATGTACTGGCTACCAGTGGCGGCTCGTGATAAATTTTTTTTTGGTGAAGGGGGGCAAATAAATACAAAGCAGTGCAATATGTCCGCTTGGTTGACTTGGGAAAAAGCTGGCAAATCCACCAATGATTACTTTTCTGATCCTCATGAAGGATAGTAGCAAGACACTCTTTTAGTGAGGTATCAATGAATTCAGCTGTAGCTGACTGCAAAGGGATGAACTAAAAATAAAATAAAAAAATCTTTCCAACACAATTTTGTTGGCCCGACAAAATCATCCTCACACAGTCTATTATCCAGGACAGTACTTGTTGATTTTTTGTCACCTCTTTGTTGTGCTTTCTAATGCCAATCTTGTAGCCTTCATCTAGTTGTTTAGCACTAGTAACATTGCCCACAAACGTTAGCTTTATGCCATTATCAAGATGCCTGTGACTACTTTCATGATGTTTGCATTTTTCAGAGAGATGTTTTAGATCTCTTACCCCCGTTGTTGTCCACAAAATGTCAATTGCCGACACTTTGAAATAAAAGACAGGGAAAGCAAAAAAGGCATGGCTAACATCACATCCAACTCCGTTTGTAGCTCCTGTGTAGCTTCGCCCTCGGTCACTGGCCTCAGCCTGCTGCTGGATTTGTAAATCAGATTAGTACGCTCCAAAATCCTTTATCCTCTTTCTTTCAGCAAACGTCTTGTGAAAGGGTTTTAGTAAATCAATGACAGAATTTGGTTTAAATACTGCCATTTTCTCTACAAAAGTGATCTATGTCACTTGTGTGAGTTCACAGCTTGCAAGCTTTTGGCGGAGTGACGGTATTACCTGCACTAGTAGCGTAAAGTTGAATAACAGGTGTCAAGAACCAATCAGATTGGATAAATTACCATGTATTCAAGTCTGATTTTTCAGGGACGCAGCAACCTGCGACCTGAGACCAGCTTCAGGTCACATGCTGGCCGAAAGTTTAAGGACTCAGATAGACACCCGTCCTTGCTCATTAAACCCCAGGGGGTAAACATCTCCTCTCTAAGCGAAGCTCCTATGGCGCCATTTTAATGCTACAAAGCACTCAACTGCCCTTAGTATTCCATTGACCACAATTCATTTTTATGTCACTTTGACAGCAAATAACTTTACCTGAAGCATTTAAAGACTATCTATCCATTGTTTATCTCTAAAGAAACATGAAAATGTATAAAAGGCTACATTACCTTGTATCTCACGTTAAAAAAAAGGCAAATGATTGTATAATAATCAAGCAACTTGCATAGTAGAATAGTCAACAAATCACCGTATTGTCAGTTGAAGCTTGCAGACAATTTCGACTTACATCAGCTGTTTAGGTTTAATTACTAATGTTAAGTAGCATTTTAGTTAACAATAATTAGCCTGTATTTATGTTATTTCCTTACATGTACCTACGCTCTCCGCCTATGCAAGATTGGGAAAGATTGAGATTTCTCTAGGCACAGCTACCAGAAGACTTATAACTTTCAGACAGGTTGCCCACGCCACATCTACGTCTTCAAGCTCAGTTGGAGGCTG
>NC_045739.1:9811405-9813080 GCF_008692095.1 Etheostoma spectabile
GTAACGCTCAGCACTCACCGGAAAAGTGTCTATGATTAAACCGCAGGAAACATTGAAAAAGAAAATACTGATTAAAGCCAGTTTTTATTAAAGGCTGAGGCTCTTACTACCAGCCGGCACATCGTAGTTTATTTTTATTTAATATTTATATCAATTTTGTATACATTTATATCTCTTGAATTTTGATCGGGGCAGCGCTCCAGCGCCCTTTATTGACCAGCCGCCATTGCTGACTATGCTGCAATTTCTGTACCAAATTTATTTTAAAGAAATCCCGACTACCTCCGAATTCTGAAACACAACACTGCTAAATATCTTACACTTTTGAGCCTACAGCATATTGCCTGCTGGGTGCTTAACCCGTAAGTTCTGTTAATATCTACTGAGGAGCAGGATATCTTCTATTTTACAGCAGTAATTGGGCAAATACAAAGAGATGGACCTGTACCTGGAAAAGTCTCCTAGTAGCCTAAGGTTTGACTGACACATACATGGAGTATAACATGGAATTTGTGTTTTAGTATGTGTTCCCATTTCAAATTAGGTGTAACAAAAACTATTATACAAAGCTTAGGCTCCAGTTTTGGGCTATATTATAAGTATTTATAGATATTTCATGAGCCATAGCACACAGTTTTTTCATCACATCGTAACTCAAAAATAAAGGTCTTCTTTACTAGACCTTTTACAATCAATAAACTGTTTTTTTAATCTTGTTTAACAGTCACTTACTGTCAGTTTTTGTATAAAGAACTCAGGCTATAAATATAGGAATGAAATTTACTCCAATCCCTTGTTTTAACTTTCAGTGGGAGGTTGTCTGTTTATTTATGATTGGATTTGGCACAGGTCCTTAAAATCGTCTACCACTGCAAAAGCTGTGACTCTGACTCACTTTCTGTGGTGCATCATTTTTGACTGCCACTGCTGTACCTCTAGAGAGTTAACCACTAACGGTCATTTGACAAGGTCTTTAATTCCCTCCATCTAAGCAGTTTTTCCCTCTACTTCACTGTTTTCCATGTCTGCATGAGCACACACCCATGTCTGGAGCCTTAATACGTGCCTGTGAATAATTACACGAGTATATGCATATACCATTGTCATAAAATCCTAGCAAAAGGAAAAAAGTATTTTTAATCAGACCACAAAACTCTTTGCTTTGCATCAAAGAAAGGTGAAGTATAGTGTGGCTTTGGGGACTTGTTTGGTCAAGTGGGTGGAGTTCAAACTGCACAAGAGAAAAAGATTTCTCTTTTCTCATCCACTTCTGACCAAATAAGATGAAATATGCCTCAGCACAATATGGCTCCAACAAGACCTTTCCTGCCTTCATTGATTTTTCCATATTAATTATTCAGAAATGTTGCCAGTATTTTTTTTTTTTTACACCAATGAAGGGGTTTAACCTTTATATGACAGGTGTGGACAGTGTTATTTTTGAAACCAGAGGTTGAAATGTCCGTTTATGAAAACAGCCGCTCATGTGTAAACGTAGTCTGAGGCAACAATATATTTATTGTGCACAGGTAATTTGTTTTAGCAGATTTCTTTTACTGTCAAAAAAGTCAAAGTGTGCAATGTCATTATAGTCAGAAAACAACTGTGCGGATTCAGACATGCACACATCAAATGTGTATCTTTGTCAACTGACATGGCTTTTGCCAGTCTTTTT